>NW_008751866.1:540153-564790 GCF_000715545.1 Opisthorchis viverrini
TAGATAGATAGATAGATAGATTGATAGATAGATAGATAGATAGATAGATTGTTAGATAGATAGTTAGTTAGTTAGATAGATAGGTGAATGGATGGATGAGTTTAGTACACAATATCAGCCCATTTTATTCTAATTGTGGGATGATTACAATGCAATCAAGTAGAAGATTCTGTCTGAAATCGGACCGTGTTTGTGGAAAGACACGAAAACACGTGAAAGTTGAAGTATGTGTTGGGAGGAGAGTTTCGGGCCCCATTTGAGTGTAGTTGTCAAACTTCGTGCAATTGGGGTTCAAGTAGAACAAAAAGCAGATGTAACCCCGAGGATTGCACTTATCTGATATGACCCGAAAAGAGAGAAAGCGGTCGCCGGGTTTTCGAAGTGTTTTCAGCGACCTTTTGAGTATTGTATTACGTTTATACGGCATATTTGGATATCTCGGATATCGTACCAGCTGAAACATGACACGGTCCGGCGCAGCATATTCAGTTGCTCAAACGCATCAAAAACGAGAGGTTCAGGTAAGAATTCTTTATCGGCACAGTTTTCTTGTCCAGTGTGGAAGAGAAAACCGTTCCACAAATGATGAACAGCCAGAGGGCTAGGTTAGGTCAGAAGATGTTAGTTACGGAAATATTCTGGTGAGTACCAGATTAGTACTAAAACGATTGGATGCCTTGTTCTGGACACTATTCAGAAAACCGATTGTTCTAACCAAGTTTCCACTGAGGTCCCACTGTGTGATGATACTTTGTGCTCTTCAAGGAGCAGGTCTCGACTTCGATAACCTCTTGACTTGGACACCCATGACAAAGAGACGATGTTCTGGCTGTCACACCGGTTGAGAGTCACGCGTGTGCTTACTTTCGAGCTCATCTGTTCATCAAACATATGCAACGCAACTTTTAATCTAGCACAATAAACTAATCGGAATTTATGGCCCAAGGTTTAACCCTGCCAGTTTTCTGAAACCTATCCACTTACATTAAACCGGCTGTGGGTCACGCTGTCCTTGGTTGATGAACTATAAGTGCCATGTTTCGATGTAAACGTCCCGTTGATGCAAAAATCCATCGAAGTTCGTCCGCGCATTAATCTTGAATGGGAATGATGCTTGTTACATGAAACTCGATTCGGAATGCCTTGGCTGTCAAAGCACACATTGTTTAAGTTGACAAGGTAGAAAATAGACCGTCGATCAAGATGTTGAGTACCAAAAAATTGTCTCCGATGTCGTGCGAAAATACAGCAAACCCTGATGTTGATATCGGTGACTTCGGGCATTTTGGCCTCTTTGAGAGTTGATAGGGATCTCGAGGAAGGATAGGATTGGGCGGCAAAAGCGACCATTAGAAACTTTAATGTTGAAAAAAATAAATCGTCCAACTGTAACACCGTTTTAGTGCCTAGCTGCCATGCCACCCGGAGGAAGCACGAGGGGTGGGATACTGTCAGGTTGCCCAAGCCTAGATAGGGGAAGTTGAGTGGCAGAGGTCGGGTTCGAACCACGGACTTGCCGGTCAGTAAATTCGCGGCCTAACCACTTGGGCCATTTCGCCCATCTCTCCTCAGCGTCGAAAGGGACTCCATATTTTACGACTGAGTATTGTAGACTTTTGAGTAGTAATTATCCGGTATCAATAAACCAAACCGTTTTGTTTTACTGGATGGGCGTTTGTCTGAAGTAATTCACAAACAAACGGTACTATGCTATATATACTGCTGATATACTATACTATGCTATACTATACTAATGTGCCATGCTCTGTTTCACCTGAGTGGTTGTCTTTCTTCCGAAGAGTCACACACTTAATCGTGTCTGGCAGGAAATGTCCTTGTGTTCCTTTCCGGAAAGTGTCATGTTGGAGCAACGGCGAAATGTCACATCAGTCTAAAATATTTGTTCTTGTTTTATTGCCCATACAGACTGAATGACGCCGTGAATGTGTCCCCAAGGGGTCAAGAGGGTGACGGGCTAAAAAGTTTGAGAATGACCATGTACGAACAATTTTTGGCACTGAATTACGACTTGGTGGCTATGACCCCCGGATGTTTCCTCCAGACAATTTTGTTTAATCGATCCGTTCCAAATCGAACTTAATGAGAATAGTGATCATCCATATTTTAGTGGCTATATACTTCGTCTCTCTGTGCATAGTCTTGCCTTCGCTCTTTTTGAGTGAAAGAGGCCGAGTACTTCACATCCCCAAGGTTTTCGCAACTGACCTATCCCTCGTAATTTGGCGAAGTTGAGTATACTGAACAGCTGTACCACTCACATGTAAAGTGTGAAGTCACGTGATATGAGTTAAACGACAGATGTCATCCAATCAGACTTTGATAGAGTTGTCCATTTTGAGACTGGCAAAGCCCTCGCCACCATGGGCAGGATTATCGATCCAACCTTGTCCGCTGGGAAAAAATGTTGGAAATTCCATACGGACCAGAATGGTCGACCGAAGAGGTAACAAAGACACTTTTTCTAAATGAAGTGAGCCCAACACGCCAAGTCAGACACCTGAGGGTCATTTGTGCATCCCGCTAAGTCAAAACCATCAAGCTGCGTATCCGTATACATCAAATTTAAGTCCCGTGTGAGCACGCGCACTTTAAGTCTGGTGCTGAGAAAAACCTAGCTTAAAGTATGGAAGTTATCTGACATTTGTCACTAGTAAAAATGCCATGAGTCTAAAGCTGCCAGTAACGTATTAGGTTGGAGCCAGACGGGTTTTCGCGCAGATCAACTCGTCACCACAATCCCCCCGAAAGGAACGCTGCCAGCGTACAAGATGGGTGTTGTTGGATGAGAGGCTCTAACAGTTAGGCCATACTACGAAAGCCTTGCTATTCCACTTGTTAGTGAAGATAACGCGAAAACCATCCGTAACCGGGTATCCTAATAGACATCACAAAGGCGCATTTTATGAACCAGATTCGAATCAGGTACAACAGTTCTTTTTGTTTGAACGGATGGGTAAAACCAAAAGGTCACTGAAAAGTGCAACAAAAAAGGCTGGGAAAACCTGAATCGAATCCTTTGCCACCCGAACTGATCTCACAAATATCATGTAACTCTACTATCACTGTTAGACTGCTTCAACTGTGTTTGAATATTGACTTACTTGCGAAACACGGATTGGCGTTAGAAACAATGGTGAGCAAATTACGATAATTGGAGGCACCTAAATTCAGGGAGGTACGTCTGTAGGCGTATTGCGAAATCACGGATAACGTAGAACTGATGCGACCTAGTGCATGCACCATACACGAGAGATTCACCTGGGTTCCCGTTGAAAAACCAAATCGGTATGCAAATGAGTGTGTTTGTCGGACTTTACGGATCGTTTCATTGAATGACTTGTTTGAACGAAGAACGGAGAAGAGAGTGAATCACCCCGTACTGTTCGGATTGTCAAACCTGGCATTGAGTCGAATATACACTGCAGGACAAACGACAAGTAGGTCATTGCAGCCGATCTGTACCAACCAGTCATTGCAAATATCGATTCATCTATGGTTATAGGAACATGTACATTCTTGGAACTGACAAAAGTCGAACGAAGCATCACTTGTCCAAACGAATTTTCATATTTCTGGAGGTAGGTTAGAACCAGCGGAAAGTGGACTTGTCCATCTAACGGTATCCGTAGTCGGGGGAACACATAGATGCAGGTTCTCTCGACTTCCAGCTCCGAGCATGACGCACCACTGACGAATTTCCCTGAAGCCATACTAACTAGTCGATACAACTCAGTACTATGCATTCCGAAGAACCTAAGAGTTTCTCTGATACTACCTTAGTTTTATTGATTGATTAGCTTATACTTCAGTTCCATTTCAAGAGACTGGACGAATTCTAATTACTTTTTTTCGAGAAATACACTCATTTGCAAATCAATTTGGTTTTCACGAGAGACTCAACTGAATCTTTCGTATATGATGTGCTGCATACAGGCCGCCTCATGATTCAGTTGGCATGATATTCGAGATATCGCAGTATATTTTCATAAAGGAAACTACTCACAAGATTGCTGAAAAACCCTTCGACAGCCCACGACCGAGAGATTCAGTTGAGTCTTTCGTGAAAACCAAACTGATTTGCAAACGAGTGTACTTCTCGAAAGACAGTGCAGTTTGGGTTCAAGTAGAACATAAGGTTGACGGAAACTCGGGGACTGCGCCTACCTGGTGAGCCCAAAGTGGAAGGGCGAAACCGGTCGTGGGCTGTCGAAGAGTTTTCAGCAACCTTGTGAGTAATTTTCCATTTATTTCTGTTCGGTTTAAGATATATTGTGGCAGACAACATTACTGGAAATGGAAACTTCATGCAATAGGTTTTTTCTCAAAAAATTCGCATACGTCTGGGGCGGGGTTATACTGTCCAAAATAAAGTCACCCGGGAAAACTGAACTCATTTGCCGTCACTAATTGCATGGACAAAGTGCGTCATACAACTTTCAGTCCGGCTCTCTTTTTTCGTGGGAGCCCAACGAGGATACTTCCGTAAAGTTGCATACTTTTCCGATATCTCAACAATTCTGATTGGAAATCATGGCTACGAAGGTTGTCAGAGCGCATGTGCGTTTTAAGAGTGAGCCAGCTGGCTGGTCAGTCACGTGGTTCACTTGCCTCCGAGATTTGTCTATATTGATTATCGATCACTGTGTAATTTGATATTTAGCCTGATACACACCCACACCACTCGTGTCAGAAGCTGGCGCCTAATCCGGTCAGGACAAAAACGAGGAGAAAAAATCATCGATAATCTTGATAGTTTCTAAGTAGGAGTCGTCTTGTATATGCTCAAATAGTTGAAAGGAGCGTTCACACTTTGGAATATTGAGTGAATTGCTCAAAATGGTTCATACATTCTACACTGTTCTGACACATTACTGTCGGATCTACGGTTTGTACCGGCTTCAAGCTGGAAGCGCGTCTTCTACAACGACTTCCGCATTCTACATTCTCAGGGCCGCCGAACGGATGGAACGACAAATGATTGAGACACAAGCCAGATACGGATCGGAATCATTGACGCTGCATCGTTGTTGATGATTTTTAGAATGAATTAGAATTAGTACGTCTTCATCATACTAACCATAACAGTTGGGTCCTGGTCAAAGGTGCTCGGATTTCATTTTTCATTATCTCCTCACTCTTTGGGGTTTCTGTCTCCTTGAATGTCACAAGCCCCTCAAAGTGAAATAGCGAGATGGCCCAAGTGGTAGGAGCGCGAATTTACTGACAGGAAGGTCCGTGGTTCGAACCCGACCTCTGCCTCTCGACTTCCCCTGTCTAGGCTTGGGCAACTTGGCAGTATCCCAGCACTCTTGCTTTCTGCGGGTGGCGTGGCAGCTACAGCCGAACGATTTTTTTTTCGAAATAAAATGGAGGCCCCCAACACAATGTCATTTGAGAGGAGGGCGTTACATACACTGAACTAGGTGACAGGAGGCGGTTGGGCCCAAGGCCACAAGGATTGTGGATAAAAGCCGCTATCAACAAAGAATTAAGCACAAGATATAGGTACTCATTCAAGCATCCAAATAAACTATTAATGACAGAGCAAATTTCATCGGGAACATCCTGCCGAAAATTCACAAGGCAGATGATCAAACAGAATCGGTGACGGACGGTACGGCGAGTTTCTGCCACAGAAGCTAACTTGATTCCCAAAACCACTTACAGTGAAGTTAATCGTTCACATTAGAAGGTCGTACAAACTTGCCAGACGAATAGAAGAGTTTTCTCAGTAGATCGATACATTTACACTAACTCTATCTATACAGGAAACACTGTGGCGGTTTCCTTGGAGCATGGAAAGATGTTCTTACTGGAAGATGGATTTAGCGAGCCGACACAGGTCTGATCAAGATACGTATCAATCTTGATTGGTTCGTCCTTGGCTCACTTGTTTACCCCAAAAGGGAGGTCTAACCATGAGATCTACAACATCATCGATTTGGGCAGATATTTATGTGGAGAATGCTGGGTGTTCACCGAGAATTTTTGGCGCCATGTAGACGCCCACCCAACTGCGCACTGATATGTCTCCCCCGTTTAGTGATGAAACGTTTGTAACCAAATTGCCAAGCTTGGCGAACAGATCAACAACCAATAAAAACGAAACCCCTATTTAGCCTGCTCGCAGGAAGAGATCATAACGATTAATCCAGCGTCTACCTGGAAACTGGTCCAACCATGTAACCTGGCCCGACGGAGCGTTTTGCTCAAGGACAGACCTACCGATCTGTTTCCAAGCTCTCCTGAAACGATGACTTCTCAATCTGGGCTTCTACCTCTGGTTGATCGTACCTTCCTCTAGGAATTCAGAACTTAGGTCCCGGAGATTCTGCCTCAGGTAATCTACCATATTGGAAGCGCATGTAACCTCTGGTTTCACCCGGTGTTCCTCATAACTTATAACTTCTCCACTACGATCTGAGTCACAAAGTTGCTGAATTGATCGGGCCGCCTTATAGCTAATGTCCCAAGCACTGGTTCATGGTTGATGACGATACCCTGAAGTTAACTGACTTTTGAGCGTAATAAGTTATTTTGACTGAGGGGATGCTGTCTTTGGGGGGTAATTCATTTGGCCCTAAGGCATTACAATATGTTCTAGAATAAGGTTAACCTCGCTGTCCATTATTGCAACTCTGATTGCGGAACTCAAGTGAAAGGTGGGTTCTCTGCAAAGATCTCAGGGGATCTTTGTAGCCTCACCATTCTAGTTAGGATACAAAATTTTCCGAACTATGGTTTTGATTCGCTTCTGATTGGAAAAGTGTGGCGATAGAATCTGTACAGTTAAATGAACATGATCCACACAGTGTTTGGAGGCCTGGTCACTACTCACAATGTCAAAGCAGTAGTATCGCTTTTGCTCGCACAGACTAGAAGGAACAAACGCATAATCCCAGTGATACAGTCGGAAAAACACAGCTTAGGATACATCTCAGCAGTGACAGATCACAAGGAAAAAGTGATGGTTGACGACTGTCCTGCGAACTATGTGGGTCACGCATTGATTTTTCCAGAGAGCCAGAGCAATTAACCACGTGACAAACGCTATCGTCATTTGTCTGTTGCAAACGGAAGACCAGATCATTCATTGTAGCCTACCAAGTACCACCGAGTGCTCAAGACCGTTCAGGGGACCATGCCATCATCTCGCTGCCAGCGATGAGAGATACGTGAGGGTTTTCAGATAGCCTTGGCCTAGAAGTTAATCCATTTACTACTGAATTTTATCCTGTTCATTATACTGGCAGTATGATTACCACGTGACATATTAACACATTGTTCTACCTTATCGATCTAATTGGCGGGTGAGACAACTGAAAACGAGTGTTCACAAGAATGGGTTTATCCCACTTGAAAAAGAACCATAGAGGGATCAAACTGACTGAAGACAATCCAGGCATAGGACGATATTTACTCTAAGAGCCCTTAAAAAAACTGTTACGTACCTTTTGTAATGCACTACTCATAAGTTTGCTGGAAATTCGTCGACAGCCCATGACAGGTTTCGCCCCTCTTGGAGCTCATCAGGTAGGCGCAGTCCTCGAGTTTCAGTCAACCTTAGTTTCTACTTGAAACCAAATTGCACGGAATTAGCGAATATACACTCGTTTGCAAACTAATTTGGTCTTTCGAGAGACTCACCTGGAACCTAGCTGAATCTCTCGTTTGTGATGTTCCCAGGCAACTGAATCTGCTGCACCAGGCCGCCTCATGTTTCAGTCGCTACGATATTCGAGATATCGCGACACATGTATATCTTTGTAATGTACTACTCATAAGGTTGCTGAAAATCCGGCGACAGCCCACGANACTTTGGGCTCATCAGGTAGGCGCAGTCCCCGAGTTTCTGTCAACCTTATGTTCCACCTTCTATGTTATGTTACGTCCCCTGACTTGAAAACTGCAGGCATACAACGATGTTTCACAAGCTTCTGACGCTTTTGGCCTCGATTACGTGATGCGACATATTCTTGTTCGCAGATCCCAAAGCGAACGGAATAATTATTCAAGACGTAAATGATGTGCTTGTTCAACCTCTTACACCTTAATATACCAGCATTTTCTGCAAACGCCAGGTGGTTGGCTGTTTGTACACAAATTTTGTGAAGGTGATACATTGCTCACAGGGTTGCTGAAAACCCCTCGAGGGCTTACATCTAGATTAGCTCTTGTTTGAGTTGATCAATTAGTGTGGATCATCACGAAGTAGTGACCCAGCTGAATCCACTTGATTCCCCCGTCAGAACCAAATTTGTGTGCAAATGAGTGTATTTGTTTGTCGATAACGCATTCGATTGGGGCTAAATAGTTCTCATGTCTGCGCGGCATGAAGTACTGTTTGTAGGCTTCTCCTACGACCACTAAGCACGGCACGTCACCGAACAGACGAGAACCCGCCCAGGTGCGGAAGCCCAGTTTTCTGAATTTCTCTTCGCAAGTTCGGTGGAAAAAACAACGAATTACTAGCTGTAATAAGCTGGTTAGGTGTGAACTGGTAACGAGTTGGGCAAGAGTCTAGTGAAAACTTGAAAAAAAGCTCATAGGTCATAATACTACTGTGCCGGTGAATACTACTGATGGGACATGCGAGTAGTGTTTTCTCCTAAATCCGCTTCGCGTCTCTTGGAAAGTGAGTTCTATTACGGAATTTGTGGAGTCGCTTTGTAGCATTTGCTTGCATTTGAACAACTGTCAATGAATATCCAGAAAGGTTCAAAAATACGCGTTCAAGAAGAAGACGGGTATTGTTTTTGCCAACAAGATTCATAGGCGAGTTTTGCTTCCGTGTTCAACAGTCTGTANGCTTTGTAGCATTTGCTTGCATTTGAATAACAGTCAATAAATATCCAGAAATATTCAAGAATACGCGTTCGAGAAGAAAACGGGTATTGTTTTTGCCAACGAGATGCAAATGCGAGTTTTGCTTCCAAGTTCAACAGTCTGCAACTGTTCATTTGGCCTTTCACTAGTTGGGGTTTGCTACCTTGACAGCACCTTAATTCTTGTATATATTGCGGTGTGCATGATGATCACACATTCACCATAATCATGCTACAGACAGAGGTTGCAAGACATTAAACGGCACAATATGAAACGCAAATTAACCAGCACACTTCACGAGGCGGAAACATCCGTGTTACGAAATGACGCAAGTTAGATTAAAGCGCAACGCACTCAACAATTCGTTCGTCGGGGCCAACCATGAACAAACAACACGGTGAATCGATTGACCGATCGATCGGTGAGTGAGCATACGCAAGGTATGCACGAGCCGTTTGAAGTGCTACACCAGAGCTAACAGATACAACGGATCGACTCAGATACAATCGGATCAGATCAGTGGGTGAGTTTGATTCTCCCCAGAAGTGATGCGTTTCTTCCCCCCTCGCACTTCAGGATTCTTGTGTTTATTCTTCTTTGTAGCCTAAAAATGCCCTTCAAGCATCGTACTTACAATTCAAATTAGGTGAGGTAACTATGGGCAGGTACCCATGATATTCTCGGTCCACTTATACCTGACTGATGTAGCCAATTCAGCTACTTGTACCAGTATCACGAAAGTCATATAATTGAACGCATCTTCGCTAATAGTGAATATTTCTTTAGGGTTATGCCTGTCTCTTTTCACACCGACAGTGTTTTGTCTCAAACAAACCCGATGTCTTGGATATTACAACAGAGCAGTGCGTTTAAAACGCCAATGGTCTGACAAAAGTCGTTTTTAGATGTCTTGAGGTGGATCAGGAATTAGACAAACACCCACGTGCCTTTTTCGGCACGTGGGCTGTTCACCCAAGGAATGCGCAGATGGGACGTTGGTTGCTACACGAATTTGAAGACATCCGGCCATTTGCGTCACTTGGCTAATTGAAAGATGGTGTCCGGTGACCATCTCACGCGAACATAGTTTTTTCTCTCTTGGATCATGGCTTTCAAACACACGAAATCACGTTGACCGATTGTTCCCGCCTCGGTTGCTGCGGTACCTCTCATCGCGACGTTTAAGTACAGTTGAACATTTGAAAACATAGGCACCAAACCTACGTGTCCCAAGGTTTTCTCCAGTGACCTATTTAATGAGAGTGAATAGTGCCTTCGTCGAAACTCTACACAAGTGCTCAAACTGTTGCCGGACTGAACAAACAACTGTCCGACTGGAAATCGTGTTTCCGTAAGCCAGTGCTCATGAAGGACAACATACAAACAAGATATCTTGGTAAGATAAATTCTGGTACGAAAGACTCCTAGTTGGAATACACAGTGATTCAACACAACAGTGGCACAAACGAGTCAGCTAAATGAATGCTCTTTTCAGGCCTGACAAAGCATTTATATAGGCCGTCTGACATAGCAACTGGCTGTCGGGCCGAAAAATGACCGGCGCGACGAGAAGAGTCATAGCAACTCGTTTGTCTGAACGGTCGTTTGAAGAGTACGGTGAAACCAATCCAATAAAATAAGACATGTTGAGGTACGACTCCCAACAAAGCGACCGAGCGGTATATTCTCGAATTCCTCAATTTATTGCGTCTACTGAATTGAACGGCCAGCGTGCAGTTATACTGGAGAATTGTGTAAATTGGTACCTGACTACCAGGTCTATCTTCTTTGTATTGCGCACGCAGTTTTCTCTTACGAAGTGGAAATTTCCGAAAAAAAATTCTCGGAGTCAAAGTAAACAGCTTGCGACAAAACATTCTCTCGTGCATGCTGGGCATGGTAACTTGAAACGGTCCTTTATAGAGGCAAAGAAACATTGCTACAGCTATTTATAGGGTTATCGTAGTATGTTCCGCAAGGTCACGCTAGGAACTTCGTGGGCGAGAAGCACCGATTTTGATTGGCTGGCACTCTGACCAATCAGGATGTGGTTTCGTCCAGTTCATGGCACGTAGGCATCGTATCAGTCTAGCCGACGTGGTATTCGGTTATTTAGTGCGGCTGGCTTCCGGACGCTTTCCATTCTGTGCACACCGACGGAGAAATGCTTTTTTATAATGGTGCTAAGTTTCTATGAATGCGAAAATCAACAGAGACTCCTAGGGTGATCGTTCTGAGTTTTAAAAAAATACCCTCCAACGAAGTGACCATCTACTGTTTTGCTTGACGTATGTATACAGTTTCTACTTTGTTACTTTGGAGGAGGTCCCAGGGGGGTCTGTATATTCAATACTGAAACTAGGTTTTCCAATAAAGGTCTTTCCACATTAAAGCCAATTAAAAATGACATAATACGAAGTTCGATGTTGAGTTTGTAGTTTCTATGTCACGCAGAACAAAAAGAAGCGACCAACACGCTTAAAGTGATGCAGATTTTAGAAGCCGACCTTCGGTTAATCATTGAAGACAAACTCGAGGAATCCCATGACCAAATCGCTTTTTTCCGTACTTCAGGTGAAAAGAGCTGTAAACTTCGAGCGAACGGATCGTTTGACTCCCGTTTTCTCAGAACCAATCACGGAATGGACTAACCACGAGCGAACGTAGTTCAAGCGGGCAAGGAACGCAACTAACGTTCTTTGGTTTTGAATCAAAACACTCGCTCCCTGACATGGAACGGAACATTTCGGTCGATTATCGGGAAAGCAACAACGGTGAATTACATTCGGTCACAATTGATTCGATCTGGCTAACCTCTGTTATAACAACCCCTGAATCCTATTTTTACACTAAAACACATTTCCCCCCATAAAATTACAAGCGACAAGTTTCTCGAGTAGACGGTTCACGTGATCAGAGTTTCTCACCTGCTTACCCACTTCAGGAATTTTTTCATCTGTTTTGGACTTGGTCCTCCGTTTCGTCGCGTGGGTATTCTTGCATAACAGAGAACAAATTTCCCGTGGTCCTGTGACAGAACACATAACACTTACGAGTCTCCTCATCAACGAAATATGTCCTCGAAGAGATTTTTTCATAGAGGGGATAGGGGAACAATGAGAAGCAACCTCGACGCACTCTACACTTGATCAGCGAGAATCAAATTGAATCGGAGTGTCTTGAAAGTAGGTTTGGTTAAAGTGAGGAAAGAAATCTCCCCTATGGCCACAATACTAAGTATGCAACTAAAGACTTACATAACGAATTGCTTGATGAACGACAGTTTCCGCGACCTGTCATCCGAAACAGTTATGTAAATCCTACTTTGCCATACTCAGGTAAGGGCGACAAAACGCGACGACGCAACTTATGACGACAGAGGCAGCAATGTTGAGCTGTTTCATATTGCTTATTTCTACGTAGCGCCTTTTTGCGACCGAAAACCGCGCGTCAATCAGTACCAATTTGACCGAGGCATGTCTACCAATGGTGAGAAAGTGGCAGTCACGCTGGTGTCGTGGTGCGCTTTCCTATGATCGTCACATAATCGTTTTGTGAGTAGGAATGTGCCCTCTATTTGTCTTCGAGGTTGTTTTAACCGAACAGAAACCACTCGAGTTGCAGTGTCCTATCGAACGAATGTCCACGAGGTGCAGTGGTAAACTTCTAAAGGCCTGTCCCGACGCAGTCTTCTCATCCATCGATCGCCACTTTGACACCAAAAGCGTAACTAACAACTACGACCGACAAGATAGGGGGGAACAGATGATCGTAAATTGTTTGGGCGTACTCGATTTTTTTGCGTAGCAACGATGTAGAAACCAGCGGAGATTTCTATCCGGTTTGTGAACTAAATTCCGTTCTGAAGCTAGTCAGCCACACTAGTCTCAGTTTCCAAGCAGTCCCATCCATCGACGAGTGTTTACTAGACTTTTATCGAGAGTTCTGAAGTTCGTATAAACAAATTTGACCTTGAAGGGAAAACAAATGTTTCGAACTATTCCTAGCAGCACGTGTCCAGTGGATTTTGTGTCTAAACACATCGAGTGTCACGCTGGGAAACGAGATTGACAGATTGACGTAACACAATCAATTCCAGGAATCCTAAAAACGGGAAAAATGATCGGAGATCGTAGTCGAACAGGCTTCTTCTTGGATTGTTGATTGACATGTGTTGGACAAACAACAATGCAAGCGAAACATGCACTGAGAATCAAGACCGACGTGAACTGGATAGAAGACAGGCACCAAGTTTTCAAGTTAGAAGGTCATCAACAACCAATTGATATCCTATTTGTCCATGACCAAACCTAGCCCCCAAAAAAAGACCGCTTAGTTAAAGGTAATTAAATAGTTTCAAAGCATGTCAATCACATTGATTTGGCTTAGAGGACCGCAAGATCCCTCTTTCAGATGAAAAACACACGAGAACATACGCAAGTGACGGGAGTTAAGAAGAATTAACTGCCTATCCTCCTCAAACTTGGCATTTGCGCTATCGACAGCCTGGGTGAAGAATCGAAATCAAATGCCAACAGAGTGTGGTCAGTGTATCCGAATAGGTGTCTTCGCTACACAGCGGATGAGCACGAAAGACTAATTTTCTAATAAGAAGTCTGGACTTCTGATATCGTATACGCACCGACATTATTCTGAAACTGCTTCTAGTACTCCACGCACTGGTACGTTCTCGGGAATAGTTCACTTTAACTAATCATCCTTGAACCAGAAAAAGCCCATGGGGCAGTCTCTGCTTTTGGAAAACAAGTTACTGACCACGTTTTCAGTAGTATAAGTAAATAAGCAAATAATTACTCGGTGCCCAGTTGACGACACATCAATCGGGAATTAGTTGAGATTTCATCCTGAAAGCAAAGTGAGATCATTCTGAAAAGGCGATGAGCATTGCCACTTTGTTACGAGTATCACTATTTCAGATTGGTAATGTTGAGGGCTTGGATAGGCTTACTCATCGTCACTGGCTTAAATTTCGGGCTTAGCGTGGCAACGCGTTTCCGAAAACGTCAGGTCAACGACGCTTTCTTTCCACACGGGAGGGGGGTCATATGGTTGGATGCATTTTGAGAAACGAACAGAGGACGGTAAACCTCAGAAGATCCCACGGAGTATAAGACGAAGAAGAGAAAAAAATTTACAAGTAAGATTTTCGTCAAAAAAAAGTTATCCAAACTGCTGGTGACCCGAGATGGTCCGCAATACTGTAAAATAGTCGTGAGGGGTATCCAGTGGTGGATTCATCAAGTGTTCTATACAAAGGATTGAGAGCTTCCAGGAGGAATAAAAACTCGCACTAGATTCGGCTCAGTCGTTGTAGAAACTCGATCAGCGTTCTGGTAGGCCGACCTGCAGGAAGAAAATGTGTGGTGAATATTTTCGTATGACTGTATCATCACTACACGGTGTTTAAGTAACCCATTCCCACATGGTATTTAGTTCTGTAGGCTAGAAATGAAGACAACCGAGTGGTGAGTTAAGACGGGAACTCGCGGAAACCGATCTGATGATGCTTCTAACGCGCGCTCAATAGTAGGGAAAAATTTACTGGTTTCCTTGACCAAAAAGTGGAAACTACCTACAGGATTTTCATGGAACCTGCCTGTAGTATCAAAGCATCAAAAGGTTTGGAGGTCCTTTCAGTACGACCCGTGCCTGATAACTCAAAAGTCCTGGTGAACGAAGCAGTGAGAGGGATTGGACTGTGAAGTACGGTCTCTCTTCCAAAAACAAGCTATGGTCATCATCACGCATAGGGGATGATCCCGAGCACACAGACACAATTTGATATGATGGCTAGGGCAGAGCTCGAGAAAGGTCGGTGATCAAGGAGCGAACTTTCTAACCGGAAGGTCTGTAGTTCGAACCCAACCACGGCATCTCGACTGCATCTGCAACCTAACAGAAACTCAGCCTTCGTTCTCCCTTCGAGTGGCATCGCGGCTAGGCGCTGAGAGTGTGTTACGCCGGACGATTCTGATATTTCGGTTTCCGCGTTCATTCCGTATAATGGATTGGGTTCGAACCACGGACCTTCCGGTCAGTAAGTTTACACCTTAAACACTGACTACAAGTCAGTAATAAGTGAACCGCACTCGCCAACGCTAGCGCACAACCTTCTCTTCAAGAGATGTGGTTTCAATAGCTGAGTTTTCCGTCCTGGAAAAGCACAACCTCTGTTTTCATGAACTGTCAGAGAAATGCCGACGGGTTTGAAAAAATGCTCGACTGGCCTTACATTTTACAATGGAGGAGGGGGGAGACAGAACGATCGATTGAGTGTATGCATGAGTCGAGTTAGCTTTCTCTCGGCTTGGGATGGTCGCTCTCGAAAAAGAAGCCGGGATTCAACCAGAACCGCCGGCGTAGAGCGGCCTGGAGTGTGAGGGGAGAGCACTCATAACCCGCTCATGGGTTAGTCGAACTTTGGATGGATAAGTCAGCAAAACGGCGTCGATAGCAGATTCAAACTATTCCCTCGTTTGATTTTTTCAACAAAATGCTACACGGTCCAGTAAGACCGGTAATCAAGACA
This sequence comes from Opisthorchis viverrini, assembly GCF_000715545.1. Classification (NCBI taxonomy): domain Eukaryota; kingdom Metazoa; phylum Platyhelminthes; class Trematoda; order Opisthorchiida; family Opisthorchiidae; genus Opisthorchis; species Opisthorchis viverrini. Next base: position 555,551 of record NW_008751866.1, read on the forward strand.
CAAAATATGCCGGGAGCACTTTGCTTTACGGTTTCCTTCATTGGTACTAGGTGAAAAAGTACAGTTGAGCGGCGAAAATAGACGGTAAGCTACAGCCCGGAGTGCTGAACCTGACTTGGTGCTCACTAAGAGTGAACGTTGTTTGGAACAACGTGACAATGAAGGGGTCGTTAGTTAGTGATCCAATCTATCCGGAAGCCACCAGACGATGGTTTGTTCTTCTGGCACTCGTTAGGACGAAAACATCAAGCGGCGTTCGGACCATTTCGTGAAGAGAAAATACACACAGAACTAACCCGCCATTCCTTTGCGCATGTACCCTTGTCGGAGGTCGGGTTTCATCACTCCAGCAATGTCCAAATGCATCCAGGGAATGTGCTTGGGGACAAAAAACTGGAAGAAGGAAAAGATAAAGGAAGTCACGGACCAAATAAGGATGGTATACCAATTTTAAGGAAGGTCGGGACCAAATAGGACGAATGCGGACTCACATTGAGAAAGGCAGCCGCTGTACCTGAACCACCCTTCTTCGCGTTCGAAACGCCAGCGACATTCATCAAGTCTGCTAGGTGTGCTTGCTCGCATAAAGGTATGGTGGAGAGAAGAGGGAGATTCCACACTCGGTCCCCGCGTATGGTTGCACTTGTACGCAAACAATCCCACAAGGTCGGTCCTCGACCTGCAGACAGCCTCATGAGTGGCTGTTCGATCTGCAACCCGACTTCCACGTCTTCCTCGTCTTCGGTATCCTCGATGGGCTCCACATCCTCCTCCTCAGTCTCCGTAGCCAGAGGAGAAGATGGGGCTTTAGTGGACTGCCAGATTGTGGCTGTGGCTTTACGACTAGCAGCGTGGTTCGAAAAGACTCCGGTAAATTCGTCTCCCAGAGCAGCGCTAATCGCGCCTGTCAGGGTGGCGACATCTATGATCAAAGACGGCTCTTCACCAACAAAGTCCGGATGTTTACAGGCAATGTGTAGGGCATCGGCGAGGATGAGTCGACCTTCTGCATCGGTATTGTCCACCTGAAAGCAATAAGCAGGGAGTGCTGCGATAGGAAACTAATACAAAACAAGTTCGGTATATGAAGCCTGAGTCAAACACCTAATTGCTTTGGCGAGAAGACTTTGGCACACTTGTCCAGTGAGATGGCCGAAGTGGTTAGAGCGCGAATTTACTGACCAGAAGAGCCGTGGTTCGAACCCGACCCCTGCCTCTCGACTTCCCCTGTCTAGGCTTGGGTAACCTGGCAGTATCCCAGCGCTCGTGCAACCTTCGGGTGGCATGGCAGTTAGGCACCGAAAGGGTGCTACAGCTGAACGCTTCCAGTGAACCGAATTCCGAAGTTGTAGCGGGAATACGTGGCCGATTGATTAATGAAACAGATCATCCAGGTTCAATCGCTAAAAAGCAATTTTACATTGGTCTGTGATCCGTCCTGACAACCGGAATATCTGCTGTTATTTCAGAAATATATAAATAAAGCTAACTTATTGATGCGGCGAGGTTCAGGCACATCAACTAGCTACCCAACATCTGTAGACACTTCGCTCTGTCTAAGGAACGGAATAGGGTCCAAGACGTATCTGCTCATTATCATCGTCATTATTATTGACAGCGTGACATTAGTGCTCACCACCGATGTTTCAAAGCCTTGTTGTGAACAAAAGGTGGACGGAGAAGGGCCTTAGTGCTAGCTTAACACAATCAGTCCGAGGTGCCTACACCTCCAAGCACTCATTCAGGGAATCTGGATAGAAATTGATAACAAGAACGCCACCGACATCTGTAGTGTCTCCAACCAGGCGCAATGACGAACACGCGGTCCCCGTTCTGGAAGGCGAACAGCACCGACAGCACCCAAACGTTTCGTGGTTTCTTTCATACCCCTCTGCCGGGTCAAGGGTTAGCCACCTCTCTGTTTACACCACTCTGAATTGGACATGAAAAACAGTACTCTCTACGGCAAACGATGACCAGGCATACACGCAACACATGTCCCAACCAACGCAGCTTCTGGTGCTGGACACATTCTTCGATGGAGGTGCCCGTTGCACAACTCTCGTGAAACTCACTATTTAGTTCGTCGATCCACACGAGTTATGGTTCTGAAACGTGTCTACTGGTCAGAAAGTGGTTAAACCGCCGGACATGTGCACACACTGAGCTGAAAGTGGTAGTGCGTGCAGGACACCGGAGATGCTGTAAACCCGGGATTGGTGAACATCAAATCTCCACCAATTCATGGTAGTGTTAGTGTGGGTTAATGGCGGTGGTGCGCAGGGTAGGATAAGTTATCCTCATACATTAACAGGAATAACATAGCGTGATTTCCACATTATAGCAATGAGATCACGCCGATGAACAGGACGGGCGTCAGAGAAACATACAGACAGTTATGCCGGTAAATAGAAGTTTGGTGTGTCATTCCATAAAGCCGGTATGACACGTCCAAGACGGCGACCAAACCGCTTGGTGACGGAGAACCATGGACAACGGAGAGACAGAGATTGACTTACCTGAACGGTTAAACCGTTAGCCATCCGAATGACATCACCAGGTCGCATTGCTCCACCACCTGGCATGTTCTCGCACAGCGGGAGATAGGCACGCACGTTAATCGGGGCACCGAAAGAAGCCAGACCAAACACGGTGGACGCCACGACAGCAGCACCACCTGTGAACAAAGCAGAAGAGTGAAACGTCTAATAATAATCCACCTGTGAACAAAGCAGAAGAGTGAAACATCTAATAATAACAATAATAATAATAATTCACTTGTAACAACCATTTGGTACCTAACTGTCAGGCCACCCGAAGGAAACACGAGGGCAAGTGCACTACAGGTTGCCCACGCCTAAAGAGGGGAAGTCGAGAGGCAGAGGTCGGGTTTGAACCACAGATCTTCCAGTGAGTAAATTCGCGCTCTAACCACTTGGGCCCCAGGGTGGTTCGAAATGGGTAACATTCACCAAAGTTGTCAAATCTATGATACACCCGACAATTCCAGCACAACGTCGATGCTGTCACTGACATTTAGACAAAAAAGTATCCCCGAAAGAACTGCGAGCGTCCACGGCCGATTGCAAGTCCTTTGTCCTTGGTTTGTTTGATTAGCACTGACAGAATCTTGCATGCATTCCATCATTTAGACTTAGCATTGGTGTGCGAAGAACGGACCATACTGGGGCCGACAGAGATCCTAGTATGGACAGCAGATTCCAGCGCTTTTCAACGCGTAAAACGATGTAACTAGCGGTCGAAAAACGCGCCCCCTCACGGAAGTTTTATGCGCACTGTATCAATATACATCAGAATCGATGGTGTTGGCCAACACTGTTGTGCCCTGGCGTCCGAAAGTCTGACAACACAATGTGGCATGGACCTCGACCGTCGTTGGGTTCTCAAGCAACTGTATGAGAAGACTTACAAAGCGAGTTGTCCTATCTTCTGTTGTTCCGATGAGTCTTTGTGAATGGGATGAGTGAGCAAACTGTAGATGTGAGATATGCTTTGTTGCAGGGGAGGCATCAAGCTAGCATTAGCTGGTACAAAATACGGCTTGCTGGCATCTATGTGGAGCGGAGGCGATGGAATTTGCGCTGTTCGCCTTGGACTAGTTCCTCATCAGCTAACGTTCAGTGGTAACAACCTTCCGGTGCCCACCGGAAGGAGGCATGAGATCTGGGATACTGCCAGGGAAGTCGAGAGGCAGAGGTCAAGTTCGAACCACAGGCCTTCGCGCACTAACCACCTGCCATCTCGCCCCCTATTGGCGAAGCAAATTAACAAGGTCACCATTTATCTAACCCTGTAGCGGTGTCGGAAGTGACTTCCAACAGACAACATTGTATATTCAGGTCAGACAACGATTAACATCAGAGCGCGACCATCGCTACGATTCGAGGAAGACAGGCCTATTCATAGACTGCCATGCAGAGCCTTTTCAAAGTTCACCTCCGCCTCTAGTTGCGTCTTAATTGGCCACTGAAATAATGACGTGGATCCCAAAGTCTCTGCAAACGACGATCGAGGCAGACGACATGGTATCCATACCGAAGGGAAGAAAGCGCAAGCGCTGCTAAAGAGTCAGCCGGGGCTATCCAAATAATTCAGCAAGTATTCCGCACCCACAAAATGTAAAAAAAATCATTCAGCTGTAACACCCTTTGGGTACTTAGCTGCCAGGCCACACGAAGGATGCACGAGGGCTGAGATACTGCCAGGTTACCCAAGCCTAGACAAAGGAAGTCGAGAGGCAGAGGTCGGGTTCGAACCACGGATCTTTCGGTCATTAAATTCGCGTTTTAACCAGTTGAGCCATCTCGCCCCTCCAATGTGCTTATAGGGAAAGATATTAGGGGTTGTGGAACACTATATGCATCTCGTAATTCCTGATGGTAGTAGATGGTGCAGGTTGCTGTAGATGATGAAGTCAACGGGAGAAACTCAAACACCAGAACTACTTGTAGCATCAAAAAGGCATTCTGTTGAATTCTGAAAAAGTGCGTGTTTCAGACTACAGTACGGTTGTGAAGTTGCGGGGCTACAAGCGGAAGAGATGTAGCTGAAATCATTTGTAATCAAAGAAGTTGGGCAGTACGATGTTCGATGAAGTGACAAGTGTAGACGTAATATACTACTCATAAGGCTGCTCAAAACAGCATAAACGAGAGATTCAGATGGTTTTCAAGTGAGTACATACGATACAAAGCGACTTTATACACAAATCAATTCAGTCTAACGTGATAAATATTTAAAAGGAGGGAGCGATTCAATTGCGAACGTATGTAGCAATGTAAACCAACGTGGTTTTATCGCGAGCTACGCAGCCTTGTCGGTGTTTGCCAAAAATGACATGGCAGCCCATAAGCCAGAAAGATATTTGCTCAGATCGTCTTCGGCAGTCATGGTGTGGACATCATCAACACCAAAAGCTATTCTTATTCAAACCGGAAGTCTCTCTCTCCCTTAAGTAAGAAGATGAGAACCCAATAAGAGGTTACCAGTTAAACCAGTCACAAAGGCGTAATGGGAAGCCAGAAACGCCAGCCTAGAAGCGTAGGCAGCTCGGGACACCCGCAAAAGTCGGCTTTGTGGTCCTTCTCCAACTCAATGTCTTTCGGGGGGAGGGGCGAGATGGCTGGAGTGGTTACTGACCGGAAGATCCATGGTTCGAACCCGACCTCCCCCTCTCGACTTCCCCTGTCTCAACTTGGGCTACCCGGCAGTATCCCAGCCCTCGTACTTCCTTCGGGTAACACGGCAGCTAGGCACCGAAATGGCGCTACAGGTGAACGATTTTTTATAGATCAGTGTCTTTCGAAAGAAACTCGATAAGGTTAAGTATCAGCATCAACAAAGAAGGATGGTGATATTCACTGCGAGAACTATAAAACCCATGCCGGACACTGGGTAAAGGATCAGTGTCTTTCGAAAGAAACTCGATAAGGTTAAGTATCAGCATCAACAAAGAAGGATGGTGATATTCACTGCGAGAACTATAAAACCCATGCCGGACACTGGGTATGAGAAGGATCAGTGGTCACCGTCCCAATCTAATGACGAACCCCCGGCATCTCGACTGTCCCTGTCTAGGCCTGGTCAACTTGGCAGTGTGTCAGCCCTCCTGCTGCCCTCTGGTGGCATAACAGTTACGCACCGAAAGGATGTTACAACCGAACGGTTACCGATTATGGATTTACTGATCGAACGCCGACCTAAGAAAAACCAGATGTGGTAATACACAAAAGAATACTCACCCATATCAGCTCTCATTTCCTCCATTCCAGTGGAGCGTTTCAATGAAATGCCGCCAGAATCAAACGTGACTCCTTTGCCAACTAGCGCCACATGGTCCTTGCATCGAGCAGGGTTACCCTGGAAGGAGCGGGGAGACATCTTGGATGAATTGTTCAACATAACAGCGTTTCTGTAAGCAGTCTTTTGAGACAAAAAGAACTATTAAAGTTTTGGAGGGGCCAATCTCCTGATTATTTCGAAAGGTGCGGTTGGATGTTAGTCGGATGGGGATGAAAAATTTCGCGAATTTGACAGGAACGGGAACAAAAAATCGCAAAATCCCGTAGAGCCACCTGCAGTAGAGGAAGGGCTGGACAAAACAACGACAGGGTGAATCGACCCCCTAACATCATGTGACTTACCTCGTATACAATCTCCACGAAAGCCACGTGACGACGAGACCCAGCCCCTACAGATAGCAACCCATTCATGCGATGTTCGCGACACCATTCCGAACTCCGGATGTTCGTGCGTACTTGCGACATACCGTCGAACACGGAAGCGACATGTTGGGCAAAAGCGCTGGGGGGGAGATAGTTGGCTGGCATTTCCATCCACTTACGCGCCAAGTTTTGAGACATGGCCAGGATTCTGCCTCGTTCCCATGCTGCCAGCATGCTAGGCAAGTAGAAAGAAAACGAACAGGCAGGGAATTGGACGGCTTACTGGAACAATCTTGAGTGGGCCACATATGAACTCCATCGATGTCATTACATTCAATGCCACCATAAATAGCAAATCCTACTGTACAGAGGCCAGCCGTCCCTAATAACCGAACACCACATCATTTGGGCGCATGTGTCACGTGCAGGACATGGACCAAACGAAGGCATGCTCTGATTGGTCAGAATGCCAGCCTATCCGGATCGAGCATCTTTGACTCGACGCTTCTCGCCCCTCACAGTGATTCTAGCACGACCTTGTGGAACACTCTGTGACTACCCTATAAATACAGTTGTAACAATTTTCCTTTGTCTCCATGATGGGCTGTGTAGGGCTATCGTGTCTTTTGATATACCACAGTGGGCGGAGCAGGAAGCCAAGGGACCGATACAAAGTTGCACTACCGTTTAGCAAGACACAAGACCTACACTGAAGGAAACTGTATAGAGGAGAACAAACCACCAAAATGGTTTTTGGTGACCGCACGCATTGACTTTGAGTTAATTCCAAGTTCGTTGATAGCTCGTTGGGACAGAAATAAAAAACAAGTCAGATAGAAAAAACGATATGCATAAGGGACTCACTCTTCCTTGACTGATGCCCCGGATGATGATGAGGCCAAGTGGTTTGTGTAGCACGTGATGTGGGGTTTGATAGTCTGCCTGGCGATAGACTTCAGTTCGTCGTAGACGAACGCTGCCAGATAAGCACCCTCCGCAGCAACTTCCGCGTCCCCACAAGGGTCTACCAAAATCTCACGGGTTCCACGGCGCTAATGTGGAAGGATTTGGATAACGTCTGATTACAATCGAGCCCATGGAGAGGGCGCTCAGAAAACAGTTGAAATATATTCAAAAATCACCGTCGCCAGGAATGATTAGTGCGAAAACTTACTGATGAATATACTGCATGGCAAACATGGACTAGCACTCCCTGAGCCCAACTGGTTGTTTTGACGTTATATTGTCACCTAGCAATAATACACCATAATAAACAGTACAAACCGTTTTTTTTAATTATCACGTCGGTAGACTATGTGTGTCATTCAGCACACCCATTTTTCCCGTTTATTCGATTTCCGATAAATCAGAACGATTGTTTAGTGTGGGCGTATCTCCAAAATGTGGATCAAAAGGGACTATGGTTTGGAAATGGGTGGTTGTGTAAGGGTGTGACCAGTATGGGTTACCTAAGGACAAAGTGCCCAAGTTCAAAACAGCCTCACGATGCCACCGGGAGGGAGTGGGCGAGACGGCCCAAGTGGTTGGAGCGCGAATTTACTGACCGGAAGGTCCGTGGTTCGAACTCGACCTCTGCCAATCGACTTCCCTGTCTAGGTCTGGGCAACCTGACAGTATCCCAGCCCTCGTGCTTCCTCCGGGTGGCATGGCAGCTAGGCACCGAAAGGGTGTTACAGTTGAACGAGGAGGGAGTGAGTCCAAAACTGGCAAGCAGTTGGTGTTCTTCCTTCAGGCTGAATAAATTCACTTGTCCTTCCCATTCCCGAATGTGGCTCCCATTCTGATCCCAACAAATACCGGCCCCATCCCCAATTTCGTCCAAAGTTATTGAAGAATCCTGACCAAACAACTCCTCGTTTAACACAGCGCTCTTATGGGCGACTACAAATATGGTAAGAGTCCAGGCATCACCACTTCTAGGGGTGATGTACTATTCAAACTGTCAGATGTTTGGACTTTCTCTCTGGACGCTTTTGGTGGAATAAATGTGGTTGTCTTCGGCATTTTGAAGGCGGTTGACCGGGTCGGCGACGCCAAACTGTACACATAGGGAATATGCAGAAGTTCTGGTGATATCAAGAGGTTACAAGGCAACACAATTAGCCAGTAACTGTCCAAATTCGGTTCAAATTCTGATGACCAATCATTCAAGTAGTTCACAGAGCACACCTGCGGATCAACCCAGGCAAGCCAAGGTCACCAAGTCAGTAAGGCTCACGTGTTTTGGGCAGGAATATAGATAAACAATCGAAGCATTGCAAACGAAAAACGACCGATCGACTAAAGCAACCGAAGAACACCGTGGTTGGTTCTTTAGAGAGATCGAAAAACCATAGCAAAGATCCAAAAGGCATCCAGGAAGGCCACATGTAAGCTACTAAAGATCTATTGATGTTGCTTAATGAAATTCTCCCGCATCGAACCAAGGTCTGCTTCTTCAGTGATTTTCTGGGTTAGGTCTGCATCCATACTTGGGGATTTGGCTTGGAGATCTCTTGGATAAGTGTTGTATGCAAGTACTAACGGATGACGTCATCTTTCAGACACGACTCAAGTGGTTGGAGCGCAAATTTACTGAAGGAAGGTCTGTGGTTCGAACCTGACCTCTGCCTCTCGACCTCCCCAGTCTAGGCTTGGGCAACCTGGCAGTATCCCAACCCTCGTGCTTCCTTCGGGTAGCATGGCAGCTAGGCACCGGAAGGGTGTTACAGCTGAGCGATTTTTTCAGACACGAAAAACCAACGTCGTGATCGCCCAAATATCTGCGTTACTTTCCACATCATCCTTTTTCTATGTGAACCATGCTACTCTCACTTTCTCTTCATCATATCTGCTCTTCATTCGGTCTGTGTAACGCCCGGGCGAAAGGCACCACTGTCAGAGATAACAATCTTGTCAAAATCATCGACTGGGGCTCGTTGAACTCAGCAACACTCAACCTTACTAGGTCTCTCATAATCATTGTCAGCTGTAATCACCGCGTACTTGTCGTACAGTGGTTGTAGCTGCCACAGTTTCGTTCACCGATGATTCG
>NW_008751866.1:568809-573350 GCF_000715545.1 Opisthorchis viverrini
CTGATAAATTCGTGCTCAAATATAGCACTGTCAATGGACTGTTAAAAGGGGGATTGTGAAGGGAGCTATGCTTTGAAGGCAACAGCTTGGATGCATGAGCGTGATTGAGGGCGCGATTGGGCCACGTCTGACAGTGTCTCTAACCATTGATATGGCCCGTCTCGGGGTCCCATCCAGGAAGACGGCAAGACCAGCGCAGCTGAGTTTGCTGGTAGTGGCTTTTATACTTCACTGCCAAGTCATTGTTTGACCGCCTCTGGCTCTCGTCCACTCTTCACGTGGTTGTGCGGAAAGAACCCTCCGAAGGTTCACCCTTCTTCCAATCGGGTGACATGTCTTTGCCCATCTTGTCATCCATTTCAAGTTACTATCCTACGTTTTTGTCTTCTTTTTTCCAAGAACCGTTTTCTTTAAATCTTTGGAACTCTATCTTTTCTAACCTTTATGACCTCGAAATGACCTGAGGCCAGGCTAAAATCCATTTCAATCCACCAAAGGCTTCACGCTTCTTCACGTACAGTTTGTGTTGCCGTAGCGATTTTTTCAGACACGAAAAACCAACGTCGTGATCGCCCAAATATCTGCGTTACTTTCCACATCATCCTTTTTCTATGTGAACCATGCTACTCTCACTTTCTCTTCATCATATCTGCTCTTCATTCGGTCTGTGTAACGCCCGGGCGAAAGGCACTAATGTCACAGATAACAATCTTGTCAAAATCATCGACTGGGGCTCGTTGAACTCAGCAACACTCAACCTTACTAGGTCTCTCATAATCATTGTCAGCTGTAATCACCGCGTACTTGTCGTACAGTGGTTGTAGCTGCCACAGTTTCGTTCACCGATGATTCGGGGAGGCGGGGTAGGTAGCTGCACACTGGAGGCGGGAGCTGATAAATTCGTGCTCAAATATAGCACTGTCAATGGACTGTTAAAAGGGGGATTGTGAAGGGAGCTATGCTTTGAAGGCAACAGCTTGGATGCACGAGCGTGATTGAGGGCACGATTGGGCCACGTCTGACAGTGTCTCTAACCATTGATATGGCCCGTCTCGGGGTCCCATCCAGGAAGACGGCAAGACCAGCGCAGCTGAGTTTGCTGGTAGTGGCTTTTATACTTCACTGCCAAGTCATTGTTTGACCGCCTCTGGCTCTCGTCCACTCTTCACGTGGTTGTGCGGAAAGAACCCTCCGAAGGTTCACCCTTCTTCCAATCGGGTGACATGTCTTTGCCCATCTTGTCATCCATTTCAAGTTACTATCCTACGTTTTTGTCTTCTTTTTTCCAAGAACCGTTTTCTTTAAATCTTTGGAACTCTATCTTTTCTAACCTATATGACCTCGAAATGGCCTGAGGCCAGGCTAAAATCCATTTCAATCCACCAAAGGCTTCACGCTTCTTCACGTACAGTTTTGTGTTGCCGTCTGTCGCTGCTTACAAGTTGTCTGCGATTTTTTCTTCCCCTGGAGCCCACATTTGCGTGTTAAAAATAAAAGATGGAATTCCGTAAATCCTCCTACTTCATACAAATGGGATGAGGACAATTCCAGCCTTAGCAAAGATTACAACAATGTTGTGGAATGTAGGAAGCTCGGGTGCGTTGCTTGGTTGGTGGTCTGTTCACCAAGCTTGGAAGTTGGATTCCAAACGTTCCATCACCAATCGCGGTGACATCGTCAGTGTAGGGTTGAGTGGGTCCCACCTCAACCCTTCACTGACGATGTCAACTCGATTGATGGTGAAACGTTTGTAATCCAACTGCCAAGCTCGGCAAACAGACCAACAAACAAAGATTACAACGGGGATAAGTGGTCACCACGAAAGAGAAGACCAGATGGAGAGCCTCAGTCAAGACACCAATGGAAGCAATTCTAGGGTAGGATACCAGTGATGCACTGCCGTACAGCCATGCCAACCAACCAGAAGCTCTATGGAATAATGAGATGAATATGGAAGGGGGAAGCAACACATAGGAACGAGCTACAACTATACAACCCGATCAGGCATGCCGGATAAACAGTGAGAGAAACAAAACCACTAATGTCACCAACATCCCACAAAGAGCAGATGGTGAGAGGCCTCCAGATCAATATTTCTCAGCTCTAGATATCCCAGGCTACAAAGGTCGACTTCAGATTACTACAATCAGTAGGGACAATAATTCTATTGGAAAAGATAACATCTGTCGTCTAAGCACTCCACTGATCTCATCATAACTTATTCTGTATGTACTTTGAACTGGCGAGATGGCTCCTAAGGCCCAGGTACAACCATAAGGTTCGTTTATATACATCAATCGTTTAGCTGTAGCACCCTTTTGGTGCCTAAATGCCATGAAAAAGGGTGGGTGAGGGGGGGGGAACGTCAAGCATTCTGAGGTGCCTGCACCGCTGAATCAAACAACCTGGAAAAAACTGACGGGACGAACGTCACTGACATCGATTAGCCGCTTTTTCATGCAACGTCTCCAGCCAAGCACAGACGGGGTCGCGGGGACCCATCCTGGAAGGCGTACAGCACCAACAACACCCAAACTCTTCGTGATCTCTTTCACGCCTTTCTGCCAAGTCATGTGCTATCCACCTCGCTGTTTGCCGCATCCTGAAGGAGGCACGGAGAACAACGCTCGTCTCGGTAGACGGCGTTTCGGTATGCGTAGCACATGACCAAACCATCGTAGTCGATGATGCTGGATGTTTTCCCGGATTGAGGTGCCGCAGAACAACCAAATACCCGTTTTCTAATCGCGTCCTTATTGACGCGCTGACACCATCCAAAACCAGCCACGCTTCTGAGACATCGGTGGTCGAAAACCTGTAGACGCCTCACATCATCTGTCCGCAGAGGCCATGTCTCGCACCCATACAATAACACAGCCCTTACTGTAGCCTGGTAAACACGACCCTTAAGGTCTCGTGAGATGCCTTTTTGACGCCACAGGTGACGCAGATTACCATATGTGATTCGAGCCTTTGAGAGTCCTGCACTGACTTCATCAGACACATTTCCGTCAGAGCTAATACAACTACCGAGGCATGTAAAGTTTTCCACAATCTCCAGTGATTCTCCTTGAATTGTAAGAGATATGTTCGCAGGTGGCACGTTCCGAAGCATGACTTCGCGGTCAATGTCATCTACGTACTCCAGATGGACAAGGCTCTTACCAGCAACAAATTGAATATCGGGGTTTTGAAGACCGTCCGCTATTACCCTCATTATTTCATCAATGACGAAGTTAAACAAAAATGGAGAGAGTGGACATCCTTGTCTGATACCAATTTTTGAGGGGAAGCTTTTGGAGAGCTCACTGCTTCACTGCCGTGCATCGGCGGAAAGAGAAAGCTTTAGGAAACAGTGAGGAGAAAATGAAAGGGATAGGAAATATACAAATAAGCGGTACTAGAGAAACGTTAGTATACATGGACAATACGGACACATTCGTGCAGATTGCATGTGACACACTGAAGATGGGGCTTACACAACTTTGAAGTTATAAAACCTCAACACGGTCCTCAATCTCGAGTGCCTCTCCTCAGATTGTGAATGGCGTGCCCAAAGACCGTATATCCAGGAGTAGGACCTTAGATATTTCATGGTAAAGGACGGGAGGATTTGACAGCGTTTGTTGCGGACCTTTTTGAAGACAGGAGCTATTAGTTACATAGGAAGATCATCTGCTTCAAGACGCAGGCGAAGTAGTTATGCAAGCCCTGAATGAGTGGTGAAATTCCATCTTTATATAGCGCCAGCGGTAGGTTGGCCCAACCAGGAGCTCGGCGTGGCTTCATGTATACAGTCATAAACTTCCGAGACAGAAGTAGGTTCGAAATGCATCGTCCAAAACCCCACGCAAAAGCAGCATGTGACCAGAAGGGTCATTGTTCGAAGTGCTCGGTTCACAGATCGAGGTCCCTTCCTACAGTGGAGAGTATCAAGCCAGTCTCCACTCCAAATGGTTTTCCGGAACTCCCTACACCAATTCACTCCCATCAATACTCGACTGTCATATTCACTTAAACCTGTAAGCCGACGGTCTCCGCGAACACTGCTTATTCAGTCAAGGGGAGACAACCTCACCGCGGAGTGCACCTATGCAGCCCGTGAGGCAACACTGGGAGGTGCACACTAGACGCCACACACACTAGGTCGGTCATTAAGTAGTGATCTGAATAATATTCTCCTGGTCCTCAAGGTTTGGGGTTAGAACAATCGCGGCAACTCGCTTGTTGAAATACAGAATACACTGGCGGCCTGACGCCAAATATCGCTGTCTTGCGGTTAGGCTTGTGATCCAAAGGGCTTGGTAGGGAACCAAATCGCTTTCCTGTTTGAGGTTGGCTACCTTGACAATATCCCAACTCACGTGTAACCAGAAAGAAGATGATCACAAATTGTCGCATGCCGTCGATTGGTGTCATCAACCAGATCGCCTTACCTAGTGCAAACAGCAGAGCATGCAAGCGAAAACAGGCTACAGCTGATGTCATACATTTTCAATTTTCCTCCCCTCCCTCCTTCTCCCTCTCTCTCCTCCTCCCCC
>NW_008751866.1:573447-574420 GCF_000715545.1 Opisthorchis viverrini
CTCTCTCTCTCTCTCTCTCTCTGCAGGTCCAAGCACTAGAACTGACCGCGTTGTTGGTGAATCACACTCAGCTGCAGCGTCCTTGTGTACGTCATCAGTAACACTCCTATACTCCTCGTAGTCAACTTTCAAACCCTGAAGGCCGATCCATTTTGCTACATTTAACGTCTGGTTATCGAAGTAAGCAGGGCAACAGGCGACTCTTGCACATCCACTGGATTCTGCCTGCAATAACGAATATTGTCTATCAGAAACCAGAATCCAGGCGGACGTACTATAGTTGAACTAACTACCCAACCGCTCTCCGACGACTTCCGGCTACACAACTCTGATGACGTGGAAGCCACCACAGCTTGATACGCCACAGTGAGTTTTGTGCGAAAAACTTAGCGGAGGCGTCTGTACATGGTCGGTCAACAATAAGTGGTTCGTTCGCCAACATATATCATAGAATCTCGAGAAAGGGAGGTCTGTAGTCCACTTAATCTGCTAAAGAGAGTTTCTATAACACTCTAGGTGTCATTTTAACACAAAGTAAAAGTTCAGACGCCCTTGTAACATGTACTCCCACTCAGATAGGAGCACATGGATGATCTTGGATTGGGCACCAACGCAGCTTCTAGTGCTGGACACATTCTTCAAGGGAAGTACCCGATGCACAACCGAAAACGCGCTTTCTAACTGCCTCATTATGGATTCGCCGACACCAACCCACACGAGCTATGGTTCTGAGACAACGGTTGTCGAACACCTCAAGACTTCTCAGGTCCGCTACTTGAATAGGCCAAGTCTCATAGCCATACAACAAAACAGCCCGTACTGTAGCTTGATACACACGTCCCTTCAGATTCAGGGATAAACCATTCTGACGCCGTAGGTATCTGAAGCTAGCAAACGAGGCCCGAGCCTTGCAGATTCGTGCATTCACCTCATCTGTCACACTACAGTCAGAACTAATACAACTTCCAAGATA
>NW_008751866.1:575276-576055 GCF_000715545.1 Opisthorchis viverrini
CGGCTGGTGGCCACGATAATTTTTGTTCGAAGTATTCAGCCCAATGATCGAGGCGTTCTTCGTTATTCGAGATGGTCGTTCCATTCTGATGTTTGATGCTTTCACTCACAGGTGGTTTCCGGGGACCGGTCGCACGGATTAACTGAAATAATCTCCGGGCATTACCGGCTTTCTGGGCCTCTTCCATTTCTTTGGTCTTCTGTGTTCACTATCCTTCACGATCGGCTCGCAAGCTCACTTTCACTTGACGTCTGATAACTCTTCGCACCGGGTTATGTTCGGGACCAGCTGGGATATTTCTCCGAGACTTAGGCAGTGCAACCGTTCGGTCTGATATCCCGTGCTTGAGTGCGCCTGATTGGGTCGTGCCACAGGCGAAACTCCCAGCACTATGGAAAGAGGTGGCAATCCCATACTAGCGTGCGTTCACATCTGACGGTGGAACAGACTCCAGAAAGCGATTCTTGTAAATTCGCCTAACACCCGGATCTGCTAGTCTCTCAGCTACCAAGCGATCTGTCCGCACCGTATGCGGTCCTGGGAAACGTAGGGAGAAGCGACTCCGGACGAGCGCGTGGTCAGAGTCCACAAATGTGTTCCAAAACGACCGACAGTCAGTTATTGATCCCGCCATCGGTAACTGATGGCAATGTGGTCGATTTGAGTCTGTGGCCGGTCTGCAGCTGGAGGGCACCAAGTGGCCAGACGACTTCGGCTATTTCGGAAGTTAGTACTGCACAAAAACAGCCTGCGATCGGCACACAGCTGAAGCAATCGTT
>NW_008751866.1:577451-620594 GCF_000715545.1 Opisthorchis viverrini
AGCGGTGTTCGGCTGAAAATGCAAGTACATTACCATTCTTACGGAACACGTCGCCATACATGTTCAAACCCCCAACCTGGAGGACCAGGAGACTGTGTTCGTCGGACCTCTACCCATGGACCAACCTGGTATGAGAGACTCTGTGAGTGTCACGGGGAAACTCCCCGGTATAGCTCAATGGATCGCTGAGGTGCGCAAACCGTCGCACCACGGTAACGTCCAGTCTCTTCATGACAGCTAAGAGCTGCTCAGCTTCATCATATCCCGAGCTCTGATGGTCAGGAATGGGACGCGAACGTACCTAAGTGAAAACTGAGGAAGTCTTCTTGGGATCGCTTCCATCCATCCTCGACACGATCTCAGCTACCGATGTGAATGCGCATTTTTAGACAGATAGAGATAATACTTAGCTGTGGAAACCCATGGAAGGCGACAAACTGGATGGCAATCTGTGTGGTACTGAGAGGATACGAATTGCGGAAGGACCCCGCATAACTGCACGGCCGGAATAAGGAATGATGGACCCTCCACCAGCTGAGGCGATGGCTTCTAGCCTCCAAGATGGCTAGCCCTCCAACATGTCCTGAAAACTTGTACCGGCTACGGGCAGCCGATATTCGGTATCCAAATGGAGTAGTACCCCACCATTAACTATACGGGGACATTATAACATCGGTAGGTTTCACATCCGCTGCGCTCTTAATACTGTGGTGGTCCCGGTGACTGACGTAAATTCGGCAGTCCCACAGGCCGGGGAATACAGAATTCAAGTTGAGATTGTAAATGCTACCAGTCAACTCAACATCATGCCGAATCGAGGTCTCTGCAAGGTTCTCTCACTCGGCCATGGAAGAAAACATCTCAAAGTTCTTCCAATAAGTTTGAGTGCACTGGACGAGGGATGATACTAGCCGATATGGAGTCGAATCTGCATTAACCGTGAACGACAACAAAAACTTCATCCCATTGGTCCTCAATTCGTGAAGAACCGCCATCATTCATTCCAAAGGATGCGCCTTCAACACCACTGTAACATCCGCACGCACATCAGTTATGTATGAAAAGTCCAATAATGAAGCCGAAGTTGGTGGACAACAGTGGACTATATTGGCTAGAACTTTATTCCATAAGGTCCAACCATGTCAGGAAGGCCAAAGGAGAGCAGCTAGACCATCAGTGACGAGTCCCTGCATTGCCAGAAATCTTATTAAGAGGAGGCCTAGAAGTGGAGTCTCAATGTCCCTAGGAGATGTGAACGAAGGTAATTCTCCTAGGCGACCAGCATGCCCATATTTTTGGAAGCAGCGAGGCTGCCTTGCCCCGAGTAAGGGTAGGTTAGAAAAGGCCAGCTCTAAAAGCCGATCACCCAACGGTTGACCGTGACCACCGGCGCATTACTCAATACGATTAAAATACCTTTAAAACCGAAGAGATTAGTGCTACTCAAAAGGCACTTGTAGTGCGGATTCGCATCAGAAGTGAGACAATAATGCCTTACTCCATGTACTTTCGGGCTAGACCAACACCAGCAGCTGACCGGATAAGCCTCCTGGGTCATCAGCTCCGGAGAGCATTCCCAAAGAAAACCCTGCCGCCCGCTGCCTTGCTGGTCAGACTTTTGAATGAGCGGCTACAGGCAGGGCCGCTGAACATAACCCTACATCCTCCCACTACTTTGCGAGTCAGACTTTTGAGTCCAAGGCTCCCGATGGGTACCTCGACCAAACCTCATTCAAGGGCCTGGGCAACCGCGAAGCATCATTTGGCCACAAACTTCTGTGTCCACCGATGTCCCTCCCCAACTCCTTCCCACCGCACAAGCAAACGTCGCTGGGCCACTTGGCTGTCAGTCATCTGACAGAAGGGCTTACGCTCCTCGCTGCTTACTAACAATAAACAAAATGACACTTTTCTAAATCCACCAGATCGTTTCTATATAAGAGCCTTTAAAGTCCGTACTCTATGTCAAATTGGCAAACTTTTGATGCTTGTTGAAACCTTATACTCCCTTAAACTTGATACGTGCTGCGTCTCCGAAACACGCATACAAGACCCAAGCGTGGCTATGCATCTCAGAACGCCAAGGATAATCTCAGCTCTCTCACATTTCCCCCTTCGTATGTCTGGTAATCCACAAGCGATGACTCGTGGGATGTATGGTGTGGGAGTGCACTCAGCCTTAAAGTCCGTACTCTATGTCAAATTGGCAAACTTTTGATGCTTGTTGAAACCTTATACTCCCTTAAACTTGATACGTGCTGCGTCTCCGAAACACGCATACAAGACCCAAGCGTGGCTATGCATCTCAGAACGCCAAGGATAATCTCAGCTCTCTCACATTTCCCCCTTCGTATGTCTGGTAATCCACAAGCGATGACTCGTGGGATGTATGGTGTGGGAGTTGCACTCAGCCCCAGGGCCGGACGCGCTTTTGTTGGATTGGATCTCAGTGAACAGTCATCTTTGCACCGTCCGATTATCCAATTAAATCAAGCTCAATGCCTTTCGGAATAAAAAGCGCTGCCTGTTAGTAGTGTCGAATTATGCCCCAATGGACCGAGAAGGATACTTTCTATCCAGACTCATTCGTCAAGCAAGATGCATTGTCACTTTCAGTCTTGTGGGCGATAATGAATGCCCAAGTAGGTAGTCTGGGCTCCTTGGAATCACATTTTGGCGGTTGATTCGGAGCAGATGCTCGTCGCACAGACAATGGAGAGCGACTTCTCCGATTGAGCGCTAATCAGCAACTGTTTCTGGAAAGCACGAACTTTCAGCATAGACAATCGTATCGCATAACTTGGAGGCCACAAACTGTAAATCAACCGTGGACCCGGTTGGATCACGTGGCCATCAGCCATCAGTGGAGAGTCACAATTCAAGACTGGGGCACGCAACTTGATTCCAAACACGCCATGGTGCGCGCACGCCTGACGATCGTTTTCCCCCAGGCCCTCTCAAGTAAGCAAAAAGCATCTTTGGAAAACCACCACAGATCAAAGTGTCTATCTCAGCAGGTCAACAACTCTCCACTGTAAGCCAATACTGTACTAGCAGTAAGCACGTGGATGAAGCGTGACATAATGTGGAAGGAGCTATGTTAGCGGCGTTCAGTCCGGCTTCTCCAATTCGACCACAAGATCACTGGATGTCGTCGAGATAGCTATCCACGACTGATGCCAAGATATGATACGAGCAGGTAACGATAGGTGAAAGAGATGGCTTACTAATTCACTCGCAAAAGCGTTGACTGGAACGATGTGCCAAACACTTCGAAGAACGGTTCAGCTGGCCTACCGCAACACAGCCTGTAGAGATAGTGCATACAGGCAAACGGAAGGTAAAGATTGATCGCCCGTCGGAAGAAATAAAGCACGAAATATCGGTACTGAAACGTGAGAAGGCACCAGGACCACCACACTTCAAGGCGGAGAATCCCTGGTAACCAATCTAACAAAACTAATTGCTACCATAAGGAACGGACAGGTGTCTATGAATGGGGCGTCTTCAAAATGGGTATGCGGGCGCTGTGTGAAAACCACCGTGGCACCAGCCTGGTAGCTGCGGCATGGAAGGTGCTCTCTGGCTTCATCCTTCGAAGGTAAGCTGAACACAGGAAGAGACAGATCCGTGAAAACCAAGCTGGGTTCCGTCCTTTAAGAGGATGCATCGATCACATTCCGACAGATACTGAAACAGCGGCACTGCTTCCAGCAACCAACAAAGGTTACGCTCCTCGATGTGAAAGCCATATTTGACTCTGTAGACCGTCAGGCACTACATTTTCTGTGGAGCAGAGGTGTCCCCCATAAATTCTTGACCCTCCTTAAGACACTGTACGCCAACTCCCGTGGACGTGTGAAGTTCTACGGGAAGCTCTCTTCTGAGTTCAGCACACCCAGTGATGTTAGACAGGGCTGCCCTCTTTCACATTTCCTCTTCAAATTCGTCATTTATAGGACCAGAGAAGGCTCATTATCAGTCTCTAATGCTTGTGGGGTCGAAGTGCTCCCCGGGCCTCCGCTCACAGACATAGAGTACGCAGACCACATAACTCTTCTGGGATCTTACCCCGTCGTGATGCGAACAATATCAAATAATCTGAATAATTCTACCTCGCGGTTCGGCATGCGCTTCACACCTGCAAGATGGCCAAAGTAGGTAGAGCGCGAATTTACTGACCGGAAGGTTCGTGGTTCGAACCCGACTTCCGCCTCTCGACTTCCCCTGTCTAGGCTTGGGCATCCTGGCAGTATCCCATCCCTCGTGCAACCATCGGGTCGCATAGCAGTTAGGCAAGGGTGCTACGCTACAGCTGAACGATTTTTTTCACACCTGCAAAGTGTAAAGTGCCACTGCAAGACTGGGTGACCTCGAATCCTCGTTCCGTGATTGCGGACGAACCGATTGAGGTAGTAGAAAAATTTTTTTCCTGGGCAGCTGTATCAGTCCCGGTGGTCTGGCAAAAGATGATATTTCCATCCGGATTGGGAAGGCCAGAGAAGCTTTTGTGAATCTACGTCACCTGTGGCGTAGGCGTGGCATCAACTTCTCTGTCAAGGGTCGATTTTACAATGCTGCGGCGCGCTACCATACTACTATGCGGATCAGAAGCCTGGCCGAGAAATTCAAAAGACTTTCAGTGTTAGACCATCGATGTCTTCGGAGCACTGCCAGAATCTGGTTGAAACACCGGACTAGCAATGCTGAAGTTCGTCGAATGGTATTCAGGAGAAATAACTCGCCCTTGATAGACGAACTGATCACACTGCATCGGATGCACTGGCTTGGCCACTTGCTGCGTATGCCAGTCGACCGACTTCCTCGAAGGGCTATTTTCGCACGACCATGTGAAGGGTGGAAGACAGCTAGAGGCGGTCAATGACTTGGCAGCGAAGTGTGAAAGCCATTACCAGGGAATTCAGCTGCGCTGGTCATTGCCGTCTTCTTGGATGGGGACCCCAGGACTGGCCATATCAGTGGGTAGAGACACTGTCAAACATGGCCCAGTCGCGCCCTCAATGGCGCGCAATCATCCAAGCTATTGTTCTAAATTCATAACTCCCTTCCCAATTCACCCACAGCCCACTGAGAGAAACGTGTTTACGTAATAATTTATCAGATCCCGCCTCCAATGCATAGCTACCTACCATACATCCGCAAATCATCGACGGATGAAATTGTAGCAAATACAACCACTGTACACGTACGCGGTTCTTACAGCTGATAATGATGATGATGAAAGGCCCGAAATACACTTCTAATTTGCATCACTTGTGGCGTCCAAATGGCGCACCTCTTCATCTCAGGTGTCGTGCGCACCAGCCTACAGTAAAGGCTGTATGGTAGCGAGACATGACTTCTGAAGATAGATATGAGGCGAATTCAGGTTTATGAGCACCGCAGCCTTAGAAGTGCTGCTGGTGTCGGAGGGCATCAACGAATTCGTAACGATGTACTTAAAAACAAGTAGTTGATTTTGTAGGAAAACATCCAGCCCCATCAACTGTCGTGGCTCGGCCATGTATCCCGCATGGCGGAGCAGCGTTGACCGGGACAAGTATTGTTCCCTGTGCCTCCATCATAATGGTGGAAACTACATGGATTACGTATGACTTCTGGAAAAGAATCCGAAGTGTGTAAGTGAAGTGGCAAGTCCTCCAGGATGGGGTTCCCATCACCCCTCCTGCTGTTGGATGGAATCATTACAAGAAACTACGACTGTGATGTTAGTGCTCAGTTTCTTTGCAAAGGAAGTGTAGGCACCTCCGAATGCTTGCGACAAACCAGCACCAAGTCCCGTCCCTCACCCATTCTCTCCTATTCATTCTGAGGTTTTAAATATCATCAGATAAAAAAATTTGTGGTTGTACTGGAACCGAGCATGTCAAAAATGATGTTGCTGTGTCCGATGATGAACTTCCTGATGGACCAGACAGTGATGTCATTCGTACTGACCAGAAGATTCGCAGTTTGAACCCAACCTACGGCACCTCGATTGCTCGTGTCCAGGTTTGGTCAACCAGTCCTCCTGCTTCCTTCGGGTGGTATAGTAACTATGCATCAGGTGTTATAGCTGAAGGATTGTTGCTTCACAGCCCACGACGACGACGACCATGTAATTATAACAAAAATAACGGCGAAAAAACTTCCTTTGTGAATCGGCTCACCTTAGTCACTGGCTGACACCAAATCAACATACCCAGCATGGCATCAACGTAAAAGAAGGTGAGCATCAACTTACTGACCATATGGTCCCGGTTCGAACCCAGATCACGCATATCGACTGATCTGGTCTAGGATTGAACCACACAGCGTCTGCGGTATCCAGTTTTCTTCGGGTAGCATGACAGCTAGGCGCTAAAAACTGTTGCTGAACGAGCACCAATATTCAGTGTTCCAAAATCGTTCAGCTGTAGCACCCTTTCGGTGCCTAACTGTCATGCCACCCGAAGGAAGTGCGAAGGTTGAGAAACTGCCAGGTTGCCCAAGCCTAGACAGGGACGTCCAGAGAGGTCGGGTTTGAATCACGGACCTGGTCAGTAAATTCGCACCCTAACCACTTGGGCCACCTCGCCCAACATACTTGTGAATATCCTTCATGTCATACATACCTATACGTCCCGGTGTGCAAATTCACAACGAACCGTAAGCTTTCAAACGACCGGTGGGAAATGGCAAGGTTACCTTCTTTCTTCCTTCACGTTTGATTGTGCCATCAGTACCATTATGTACTCCACCTTTTAAGGGATCAAGGTTGTTTCTATCGAAACCACACCTACGAAGGGATTAGTAGACCTGGATTATGCGCACGACATTGTCTTCTTATTTGACGACCATCAGTCATACAAACTCATTTCGACAGAATTTCGGATGAGCCCTGGCTTCGGTGTGTCCAAAAAATGGCGAAGTGCACAGTATTGTTTCAGGGTTTTCCGTAGCACCATATTACGCGCTATCTAGCTGCAGTGAATTCACAGTTGGTGAGTGGGCAGTTGATGAATCAGAATCATTATGTAATTAAATGAAACCAATCAGGTTAAAGTGGTTGGGACACTACCGCGTGAACGCAACTACTGCTATCCTAGCATCGTGTCCAACGCCGCTCAATGTTTCACTAGACATCTTTCTAACAGTTGTTTGGGAGTTAAACAGCACTGTTTATACTCATGATGATGTGAGAATATGCCCAGTTCTCATCACCTAATGTGAGGTCTGACGACTCCACAACAGCAAGTTGGATGTGAACAGTTGCAATCAAATGGAACGCGTAAATAGATCTCTCGCCATATGAATTCACCTTGGTCAACATCAATACGAAACTGAAAGACACACGTCGGACTACCCGTAAACATGCGGGGGGTTACTTCCTGGCTTAATGTCCAGTATGGTTGTGTCAAATGCTATAAATGCGCATCTATTTAGTCCTGGTGATAAGTCAGCTGCACGAAAGCTGGACAGCGTCTCGAACGTGTAAGAACGTAGTCTAATACACTGAAACAGGAGTTGCTCAACCAGTCTGTAATATCAACCTCTAAAAAGCTAATATACGAACATCAGGACATCACACGCTTGACAAGCATGCCGTAAAATATTCACCTGAAGGGCTTGTACACTCATGCCAATACAACGTCGAACCGAATTTCGGCTTACGACGTCCATGGGATTCTCGACCTCATCTGGGGAAACTCGCAGATTCTCACAACTCGTCACGGGTAAAGGGCTGACAGCAACTGCAAATTGTTTTTGCTCGAACGTTGAATAGAATATCTCTGTATCTCGGATGCGCTGAAAGAGTTTGTAGCTGAGAAAATTTAAAATTTTCAAAGACTATACTTTGTTAGGTTATCAAGAACAGAACCAGAGAGGTATGTTTGATCAATGTAGGACAGGGCAGGAGTTAAACGCTTGCCATGATTTCCAAGAATAATCCCACCTCCCGCGAAGCCATTTAAAACGCTTGACTACAAAATTTATTTTGAAAAACGGAGTGAACCTCAGAATTTGAAGTGAAGCAGAGTCTCTGGATAGCGATCAAAGACCGCACCGACCAACTTCGATGGAGAGATGCGGAATGGTACAGAGCGTGCGCCATATGACCTTGAATTTAAAAAATCGCACTCTCTCCAGGGCAAAATATTAATTGGTCCAGTTCAGAAAAATATCTGCAGTATACAGCAACCAGACTATAAACAAAAGAAAGCCCAGCGGCACAACAAATGCGAAAAGCGACCAATTCATAGACGAGTATCACCAGTTTGTCGAAGATCTAGCGACAGTCTTTGTGGTGATGAGAGAGAACTCCGGACTCCTGAAAGATTCGAACAGAGATTTGCGTTGTGCCACTCCGGTAGACGTCTCTGGCTCTTCTGGTTTTGAGTGCGCAGTAAAAGCGGTAGCGGCTTCGCCAGCCTTGCTAATCGGAGATGTTGCTTCTGGCTTGATCTTGCTCTACAATAGTCAGCACAGATTTCGATTTAAATACAAGTGATGATTCAAGAGACATCAAGACTCAAAGTTATTCAACTCGTGTATCGGGGGACAGTGAAACTCACATATTATCTAAGTGCTCTGTATACCTTCTTTCGGGAAACTGCGCATAACATCGTTTCCAGGATTAAAAAGGCAACCAAACATACTTTCCTGAGCTTTATCCGAGCATTACCGATCTCACAGCTCCCATGGCTGTCAGGTGGATCATGTACTGTCGTACCCGATACACAATTCCACCAATGGACAAGCGGAAAAAACCGGTGACACCTACTAGGAAATTGGCCCTGGTTCTGGACCACATTAATACAACTTGAATGTGCAACTCGGTCGTCTACTTGGCGTGACAGTAAGCTCGAGTGGCAGGCTTTCCTTTGGTTGAATCCGTCGCGTATCAAATCGGCTGTCTGATGGGTCCGAATTCGAGCATACCAACGAGTGTAGTTGCATGGCTCGTGTGTTGCAAGGACTTTATACTGGCGGCCGAAAGTAATGGCTTTCCCGAGAACGTCTAGACAATCTTCTTGATTGGCTTATGGAGGCAGGCAAGCTGCTATTATCTCGAGTGTACCACGTCTATCATCGTTCACAGTTCAGGAGTGGCCATTATATTTGCATGCAATTCGATTGGAAAAAGCAAAGTTGGAGCTACTCGCCCTCACCTGATATCATTGTTCTCAGTCAGCAAGCCAACTGGAAAAATGGTCGAGCCACTGGTGAAGTTGTTCGAAGTGTCGTAAAATAATGAGACAAGTTCTATCACTATATCACCCTGACGAAGCACACGAGGGTTCTGTCAGGCCCTGGAGGACCAAACCAGCCAGAACTGTCACGTAGGCCGTGATTCCTGTATAGGATTCGAATTCGTGTTTTTTTCAGTTCGACAGCCTCGTCTGGAAACTTGTTGTTGTGGCTGTTTCGTCCTATTCTCTGCCAAGCTGAAGAGACATCGACGAGGATCATTCCATTGAGCGATCCTTTCTCATTCACCTACGGGAACTCTCGCCTAAACCAGCATATGTAAATTTGCCTCCTAAAGGAATGTGCAAGTAGCATATAAACAGAGCTTAAACTTCACTCCGAAGATAAGCCCTCGTCGATCACCGGATTCTAATTACGGCCAGCTACACAAACCAAGAAGCCTCAACGGAGACCACCTCCCGCTGCGTGGCTAATGAAGTGGAGCTGGAGTTGCCGCTTTCGAAGAATGGAATGTGTATGCGACTAGAATAATACCAGAGCGTTTTCAAGGGTCACAGCTGCAACGAGTCTAAATGACCCCCCTCATTTTAACGGATCGGACATCGAAAGTAGTTTGGCTTCCTATAGTAGTGGTTTGATAATGTCCGCAGTCTCTTAGACCATAGGTATGTGGAAAAACTACCGGCAAAATAGTGCTGCAAGCGGACAGTCGGAAGCTGCCCCAAGCTGGAAATATGCTCCGGCAAACCCCGGCTGTCGAACAGGAATTACAACAATTGGAAGCAGAAATAAGTCATATACAGTCCGGCCCCCCACTTACCATCAACGAAGCGTGAAAGTACGTGGTGTCAGCGCAATTCCAGGGGAAAGCATTATTTCAAGAATGACCCTTACCGAGATCCTAGCCCTTAAACAGACTGTGTTCTTACGGACATCAATGTCAACTCCCATTAGTTCAACCCGGCGCTCATTACTAGCACACAGCCAAGATCAGGTCACAAGTAGCTCACTGCGTCCAAAGCGAATGTCTAGTACCAAAGAATAAGCGCTGAACACCGAAGTATAATAATAAAAAAGGCAAAGGAAAGCCGTGAACAGTTCCGAAAAAGGGAACTCTGTTGACCTGACAACAAATGAGCATTAGAGATCGAAGCACAACGGTCACAGTTGAGAGCACTACCTGATTTGTGGTTAGAGTAAGAGCACATGGATTGAGAGGTGATGCGATCGGTTCCTCAACGGGTGCCGGGAGTTTGTTACTATCGCCGAACTCGGTCGAGCCCACTTTTCTACTGAAAGTTTCTGCTGACGCGTCGACATTGGAAGGAGAAACCTTGTGTTCAACACGTCTGGCGCACCAGTTCATAAACGCGATACGGCAATGCTCACTGACACATGCTGTGGAACAATACTGCCCGTTCCAACGTGGGTCATGCACAACCGGCTGGGTGCACCTCGGATTACTACAAATTCTTGGTTTTCCTGGGTTCTGGAATGAACAAAATAGTGGGAGGAGTATCAGCCCACGCCTATCATTCGCCTACCTGAATTAAATGCGCTGCATAAGCAAAGATGAATGTGAAAAGGCAAAAGCACGTCATAATGTATCCACACTGGTTAATTTTACATTTCATTAGTGCTCCAAGATCAGTCCTAGTCAAATCTGGGGTCTTCTTTCAACGGCCAACCTGGTTCACCGACGATGGTGGCGGTTCGAACAACCACAAATGTCATTGATCTTGCCAATAAGTTCGTTTCACCAATGAAGGGTTAGATAGAGCTCAACGATTAAGGCACCAGCTTACGGAATGGAATGCCTGTGGTTCGAACCTGGGGTCAGCATCTCGAACACCCTTGTCTAGGTTTGGGCAACCTGATAGAATCCCAGCCCTCATGCCTCCTTCCGTTGGCACGACAGCTAGGAACCCAAAAGGTTCTACAGCTGAACGATTTTTATCGAATGATTTCTCTAAGAAAACAGTATGAAGACTTTTTGAGATAAGGGTGAGGTTAGGGGATTTTTCATGGGGATTCCGTCCTGTAAGTGAAGTCAACCTAGGCTGCACCGTGGTGCTTCAAAATTTATCTCTGTTCAAGATGATACTGTGCTAAAAGAAAGCAAACACGGGCATGTTGCGACACGTATGTGACCAAATTGTCTCTTGCGTGATACAGGACAACGATGCAAGAAGATTTTGCGGTAATCGAACATTCCGAGACGGCCGGTCAGAAAATTCAAAGAAAAAATAAACAGAAAATGTGGCTGGTGAGATTTTGGAATTTATTGTACGGGTACTTCGTCCTAAGAGTGAATGGAACCAGACTATACCGATATGCAAGGACTCACTGCAAAGCCGTTTCGCATATATTGGGAATCATTAGCAATATGCATCTCACGAGGAGGTGAGCACTGAATCATTCGGCCTCCCAGGTGGGTGAACAAGCAGTGCTTACTTTGCAAGTAGACAGGGGTCACGGGTACGAGACTCCCTGGATTTTCGGGAGATGCTCACTGCTGATGATTCCCAATAAGGATGAGACAGATGTACGGCTTTTCAGTATAATTTGGTTTCACTCACAAGATGAGAAAATTGTGAGGTCTAAACACAAACATTCTAAAGACAACGTTACGAGGGTTTAGACCAGGGAAACTTGCTATATTGATCTCCTGGTATTCGTTTTTTTTACTCAAATTCTTCGCCGATGGAGAGTTTGAAAGAAGTTGTCGGGGACGAAATAAAAACTGCACTTTTCACCGAAAAAATACGCGCAGGCCGCTCGGTACTGGAATCGTAGGTTTCCATGGTGCCCTGACTACTCCACTCAACTCACTGTGACTTTGTCAAACTTAATTAGTGTCGATGAAACGGATCAATCGAAACAGGTGTCAATGTACAGTCGGAACAGCGTTTCAAAAGGAATCTGAACTCTCGCCTGTTGAATACTCGGATATCATGCTGTTATCACCGCAATTGTAACAGTACACTGTGAAATACAACAAGCGTTCAATCTGTGGTGACCTACAGGCGACAAAGCTATCAAGAAATATTCTCTCTGCTTTCTACAACCAAACGAAGTCAAAGAATGAAGTTAAGGTATATCCACATCATACGGTTGGATTGATCGCCACAACCCGGGTTACTTTGAAATTACTAGTTGCACCGTGCAACCTCACTTTACCGTTTTCAGCAATTCTGCACTCGCAGATTCAAAACCCAAAAGGGACCCACCTACATTATGAGCCCCACAAGTCACACTACTTCATCCTGTATGCAACTGTTGAAACCGTTGTTGAAGTTAGCCGAGAAACGTTGAATGTACTAGATGCGTATTCATTGGTCGCTACGCATATCTAAGTGTTCACAAAAGAGAACCTGGTAGCACAAGGCCTTGGACACAAGGCGTTCAAGACATTCGAGTTTGCAGAACGACCGATCAAAATCAGCAAAGGGACGGGCCGCTGCCTGTGGGATCAGTGAATATGGCTTCCGGCTTGTTGTGTTACTGTAAGGTGTTCAGCCGCAAAACAAGCCCATATAGAATGGTTCAGTTGGGCGGCATATTGAGTTGGGTTGGAACAACTGATCGGATCGTGTATCGTAATTCCATTGCATTGTAGTTGGCGCTGCTCAGCTTCCAGCATGAGATACACGTGACCTTTGCCTGTACTTAGTTCGAGACACTGAGAGATATGACGACTAAAGGGTGTCAGTGGCGTTCATTCTATCCGTTTCTATCCCGATTGCCTGACTAAGTGTAGGACGAATGGGTACCCAGGATGTTCTTGGTAGACCAGCCCTGGGTTCCTCCCTGAGTGTCCCATTTCCTTCTTCATTCCACTATAAAACATTATTCAAATAAACTGACATGGTTGTGTGGCAGTGAAGCATCCGTATTCTCACCGGGTGTAACGGTGATACTACTGGTGGAAGTGGCATGCGAGTAGTATGTTTTCTCGTAAATCCGCTTTGCGTCTCTTGAAAAGTGGGATCTATTACGGAATTTGTGGAGTCGCTTTGTAGCATTTGCTTGGATTTGAGCAATAGTCAATGAATATCCAGGAAAGTTCAGGGAGACGCGTTCAAGGAGAACATGGATATGCAGCTTTTGTAAACAAGATGCATATGAGAGTTTTGCTTCCCTGTCCACTAATCTGTAACTGTTCAGTTGGCAATTTCTAATAAATAAATCCGCAGCGATGGCCTTCTTCCTTTCGCTGATATTGCTGCCAATGATGATGACGATTTAGTACATATATGTATTTTCATTACACTCAATTACCTACAAATTTCGCGTTTCCGGGATAGAACTACAGACGCTGCGTTCAAAGAACACTGTGGTGACACCCTGATCAAACAGAGTAGTGAGTCCCACTCGCATCGACACCAGAGGAAACATACTAATGTCGAAACCAGCACTAGCTGTGAATGGTAAAGTTGAATCGTTCAACCTCAAGGTGTGAATTTGATCAATAGAACATCGAAGCCATTTTTACTGAATTTCAAGCACGCTCATTTTTTCGAATAAAATGGCCTCCCCTGAAAACGGGGCTTCTATAGCCGAATTAATGAAAGATTGACAGAATGATTCATTAATCATCTGAAGAACGCGTCAACGAAAGACTGAATGAATGAACGGTGTTGATTCCTTTCTCTTCCGACTACTCATGAGTAGTGTGATTAACGCCTGTTCATTAAAACGCCGTTTGTTTTTCTTTGGTGCTCGTACCCACGGCTTTTGCTCCTGCTTAAGGTCTCCTTATTCCTCAGTAACTGATGTCAAGATTCGTTGCCTGTCCGTCTTCAATTACAGGTTCGTGTCAGCTCTACCCATTTTCGAGTGTCTGCTCTGATGGGAAAACGGACTTGCCGGGGATCAAACTCAGAGCCCCTCTGATGGTACGCTGGGCGCCACAGTATGGCTTTATACCGCATCTGCCAGACAGCCTTTGTTGATATTTGTTTTTCACGCACCCAAGCGTGCAATTCGATTTGGCACGTGACACGAGCTGCTGCATCGCCCCGTCATCCGAAGATGGTTCCTCGTCTCTCGAACGTACTGATTATTTTCTGCGCCGTTATCTCTGCATACGGCCTATTTACATCGCCTGACTGCCCGTATCTGTACGTTCGTACACCATTTGGTACTTATTTGCTATTGCTTCTAGAAAGGCTTGCTGCCACACTGCAGCGCACAAACGATTGCGCTGTTATTTACTGTACGTTTGCCTAATTCACGATGTTCATTAGAACGTCTGTCCATAGAACCAGTACTCGACAGTTCTCAATACAGCACCTACTGCCCCCGTCTGCCTGCTTCTACTGCCTACTGAATATGAACTGCGTACTGCTCGATTGTTGCAATCAGCCTGTGAAATCCTTAGCTGCCTGGACCTTACAAACAGCACTGTCAACATGTTGCTGAACCCTGTGGAAGTGTAAAACATCTAAAAGTAAGCATAAACAGGACTTCGTCCGAAGAAACACAACGAAAAAACCCGCGGACCTACCAGACTCAAGAGCCGTGTTTTATAGGACAGGAGGGATTGTGTGTCGCCTTGCTGGACGGATGCAATGCCCCGTTGTTGGTATTCCTGCACAAGGCAAAAGTAGGTTGATATTAAGCAACGAACGACAGACAGAGAAAAAACGGATGTAAAGTAGGTCCAACAAAGCAAAAGATCTATACTAGAGGATACCCTGAATACATGGAACCTCCAATAACACATCGAGAAGTGTCCCATAACGAGTAATTATCCAGTTCAGCAAGGTAAAGTGCTTTTTTGTCAGTTANGGGGGGGGGGGGGGGGTAATACTAACCATCCAAGCGAAAACACAGAGGAGAGTGGAAACGTAGTACTAGCGTCCAATAGTCAATCGATCAATGAAGGACGATGAGCTACGGCTGTCTGTGGACTTAGTCAGTGCCACATGGATAACAAGTAGACGTCGCTGAGGATCCATTCAGCTCTCGTGGGATGAGCGTGTTTCCATCCTATAATCGAACCGAATTCCCCACTTTACTCTTGGAAGGTATACATACCTCTGGAGAAAGTGTCTTCCTAACCCGGCTTTTAGGTCACCAGGGTAGCGGCTGTTCTCCAATCGCATTCGTACACGATCTGATAGGTATGAGAGCTCCAACCGAGATCTGAATAGAAACCTTGCGCACTCAAACGATGGACGTCAGCACAAAGGCTGCCTCAAGGTTCACTTGGTCGAATCCGAAGTACTTCTTTCGCACAAGCGTCGCTCGTAAGACTAGTATTGACTGATATTGCACAGGATACATTAAATTTGATATAATTTAGTGACAAGTGACGAACCCTCAGCCAGACTTAACACAAACACTATCCAATCGTTTGACCGACCAGTGAAAAAGCAACTCGCGTGGGAGTTCTCAAACTTCCCCGACAGACAGTACTCCTAGAAGGAACGGTTGTTCGTCCACTATATGGGAGCGTTCTGAAACAATTGGAATTCGCATTAGCGAGCCCACATTAGTAGAAGAAGGCGAGTAAATGGAAATGAAACAACGGCGATGGAGGAATGACCATTCCGGTCGTCTGAGCGACAACTGGCTGACTGCACCAGGGAAAAAGAAAGGTAATCGTATTGGCTTATGGTTTTTATTTACGAAAACAGTAAAATTTTAGTGAGAAGAATAGTACTACCTTTGAAACTGGCCTAATGTGCAGCACCGATATCATCATGTTCCAGCCACCACATTACATACGGGCATGTCGGCTGTCAAACGGTCCAAAAAGTGAGCGGGTGAGCGGCCAAATGTTTCCGAAGAGCGTCTACTAATGGTTGTTCAGTAGTGTAGAGACTACTCACGTTTTTTCAGCAAGGAAGTGGCGCAACACCACCGGAGGGAGCGAAATTCGTTGGCAGGTTGTACGATGCATTGGGATCAGACAGTATAGTGTGACGGAGTGATATATACTCTACATTCTGAGGGAGCTGAGTATATTTCGAATACATTCCCAAGTACCTATGGAAAGCCACATTCACGGGAGCTCGAATGCAGCAGCATTGTCCTCCAAACGGCTCTCACTAGAACTGAACAAACGACGTAGGTGACAAACATTTCGCGTTCAATTTGAACAACAATTTAGCTGGAAAGTTCAGGAGAAAGACCAAGGTGGAAATTCTGGTTAGAACGCCTTCTAGAGGGAATACGGGAGGTGTCCATGGGAACTCACAAGCAGCCACGTAGAATTCAGTAGCAACAATCGCAACAAATTCAAATTTACCCGAAAAAAACTTTAACAGAACGAATGCTAGAAGCGCCTGAGTATACTCCTATCAACGACTGCGTCTACAGAGATATAACAACAAAGGATTCATTGCGTCAACCGAGGCTAAATCACACCTGACGTAAGAACGAGTGATCCCAGACAAAACGGGGATAAAGATCGTTCAGCTGTAGAATCCGTTCGGCGCCTAACTGCCATACCACCCGAAGGTTGCACGAGGGCTTGGATACTACCAGGTTGCCCAAGCCTAGACAGGGGAAGTCGAGAGGCAGAGGTCAGATTCTAACCACGGACCTTCTGGTCAGTAAATTCGCGCTTGGCCATCTCTCTCAAAGAAACAGTGGGATGAATCAAACAGCGAAAACACGTAAGTCCACCCACCTGTTTCTTTTCAATGGGTAGTTCATCCCATCGAGCCGCTATCAGACGGACCATTTCGCCAAAGTTTGCCCCTGGATGCGCCGCCTTCACTTGGGCCTTTATCTCATCGAAGAAGATTGCGAAACTCTGTGTACAAGATCTGTGCACGGAAGGCAACGGGAATGAAAACAGAAGCAACGACATTAGTAGTCTTAATCGATTTTGCAGTGGATCAAAGGTAACGCCTGGGTCACCGAGCGCATAAAATCGCGGGATACTATTTTCAGACCCCAGATTGGAGTGTATCGGGTTGTTCCAACAGGCCACCTATGATTGTTACGGCGATTTCTCTTAAGTATTCGATTCATTTCTAGCGTAGATGATCACCTACCCGTCAGTGCAACAGACAACTGACTGACCCCATTTTTGAAAGGCTGGCCGGCTATCGATTAACCATCATAAAAACACTTCCACATAGTAGAACACGTCGACCTGACTCGTCCGATGTGTAACCGTCTCCTATCGTTCAGCTGTTAAACCCTTTTGGTGCCTAGCTGCCATGCCACCTGAGGGAGGCACGAGGGCTGGGATACTGCCAGGTTGCCCAAGCCTAGACAGGGGAAGTCGGGCGACAGAAGTCGGGTTCGAACCATGGACCTACTGGCCAGTGAATTCACGCTTCAACCACTCGAGCCACCTCTGTATTAGCCCGTTCAAACACAGGTAGTAGTGGCGGGAGCAAAGATTTGGTGTACTCTTATCAGAACACAGGTCTCCAATCCACCTCCAACATCCATGGCCGAGAAAGACACTGGGTTAGAGTCAGAGATAGTCAGTTTGCTCTTCCTACGACACAACCACAAGTGGCGTTTGATGTAGATAAAGAACACAGTGGTCTTCTCCCAAAAAACGATCGATCTGGTTTATAAACAGGTCGACTTTCGAGTTTGGAGAAGGTATCTGTTTACACAGTGTTTCCAGCTCCGTTGACCCAACAGTATCGCAGTAAGCAACTTGCAAAATCCCGTTATCAGTCATAACCCTCATGGGGATCTGGGAAACCAGACTACTTACTCGGTCCGATGTTTGCGGTTGCGAAATATCCGTTTGCGAGCTCTCGTAAATTCTCGGGATGCGATCAGCTGTTTGAAACAACGAAAAGATAACGGATAATGGAAGGGTTCATTGTTTGGAACAGAAAGCAAATTCACTAGGCCTGTTTGCACAAGAACTAGTCCGGAGCTGTTATGCACGCGGAAGCATTTATGTGAATATGTTGGTCTCTTATGGAGTAAATTCAAACCAGAATAGCGAATATACACTCATTTGCAAACTAATTTGGTTTCTCGAGAGACTCACCTGGAACCCAGCTGAATCTCTCGTTTGCGATGTTCTCAGGCTGTTGATGGATTTTCAGCAACCTTATGAGTAGTACATTACAAAAATAGCAAACCAGAATAGTTTATTGGTTTATATGACTACATAATGGTGCGAAAGCCGGTCCTAACGGAACAGGACATGATAGACGACGTAAACAGAGAGAGGCAAAGTAGTATTAATCCATTTTGGTGACAAACGCACCTCAGTAACCGGAAGGGCGGCTAATTTCTCTGCTAACGAGCCAAAAGCTCCTTCGTCGTCCGAATTAGATGAACTGGAAGAAGAATCTGAAGGGGGCACCTCGTTCGATTGAGTGGGCTTCCGGGACGCCTGGAGATAAACGGCACATGAAAGCAGCAAACGGCAAAATATTCGCAAAGGCAAGGAAGCTACAAACTACCACAATTAGAAGTCTAGAGTAACACTCTCATCACCCTCGATAAACGAATGGCCATCAGATGCAATACGACTTGCTGACATACTTGGGTCTCACGCCACACTACTGAGAAAATGCTTGCATGTCAATCGTACTATGACAACGCTAATCACAAGTGACGCTCGATAGGAATGCGGCGAATGGCGTCACTAATAACCAACTACTAAATACGAGTGCACTTAACGCGTTTTAAACACCTTGGAATTCGAGGGTGACGAATAACACTAACGTCATTTATAGAGCCAGCTCAACAGATACACGCATGCGCACGATTGACCTTCTATTCTCGATACACTCTAACCTTTGTACGGTATCGATTGGAGTGATCGATTTTCCGTTGACTGAGATCTGTTCATATTGCTTGCGTGGTGGACTTCGGCCCTGATGCAATACAAGCCAGACATATAAGATGGTCTGTCCCTCTTCTTAACCGTTGGAACTCGGGGCTAGAATGCGAATTCACAACGTGGAAAAACAACTGAAAGCTAGCAACGATGAGGGTGTCAGAACACTGCTATCACATGTATGAGAACCAGATTCATGACAGCTCCGTTGTCAGGCCATGGCAGGTCTGTGGATCCAATGTGGCATTTAAATTGCTCTTGGGCAGCTAGACAGTATCTCAGCCTTCGTACCACCTACAAAATGCAGGCCAGCGGTACACGTCAAGGGCGCCACAGCTGAAGGACTATTCTTATCAATCTGTCGAAATATAGGTAGCGCAATGGTGGTCGATTGGATGGTAGTTAATCTGTTCGCAAGCCCTTCGCCAAACTTGCTGAACAGATCAACAACCATTCGACAAACCACTAGTGAACCACTGCTATTAGTTATTAGCATTACTACACTCACAGGAGACGTGACCCTAACTTCGGAACCAGTATATTGCACGGTTTTTCAGCGGCTGACACTGGCGGGTGTGGAGACGGAAATCGTACCACCATTCACCACATTAACTCGATTGTCAGCACAGAATTACTTCCGAACAGTATACATTTCCTAGTCTGCTCTGTCCCATAACCGACAGATCAGTTGCACTACTTCCGGAGACTAACATCACATCTGATTCGAACAGGAATGTATGCGCATTCTGTGGGGCTTATACCGTAGTGTCTACCTGATGATGATGATACATCTGACAGAAGTTGAACGGATTTATCTAGAAAGTCGTGAGCAAGCATTCCTACATCGTTCAGCTGTAGCCTTTCGGTGTCTAGCTGCCGTGTCACCCGAAGGTTGCACGAGGGCTGGGATACTGCCAGGTTGCCCAAGCCTAGACAGGGGGAGTCGAGATTCAGAGGTCGGGTTCGAACTACGGCTCTTCTGGTCAGCAAATTCGCGCTCTAACCACTTGGACCATCTCGCCCCAAACAGGCGTTCCTATGCCATGTTTGGTAATAAGCCCCTCTGGCATTTCGTTCCAATACAGAAACATGCGTTCCAAAAGTCTGAAGTGTCGGAAAAGAACATACTGTCCTAATTCTAAATGAGTGATACGCGTCTCGAAAAACAGCTTACAGTGCTAAGGAAGAAATTGGTGACTGAGGGAACGAAAGACATACAAAATTGGATGGATGTCCCTGACGGCGAAGATTGCTAAGCCAGATAACTCTCTAAAAACCTCAAACAAACTTACTTTCTGCGTAGACAATTTAGTGTCAGAATCCTGGGAACCGGAAAGTTCGTCCTCTTCTAGCGAATCATCAGACGTGTAAGTAGTGATTGAAGGCATAAGCTTTCGGGGTCTGTCTCCAAAGATACAATCATCCATTATACACAATCATGCAGAAGGGCTAAAATGAGATTCGGAAACACTGTGATCAGCAGGAGGATACAGCGAAGGCTAGGTTTTGCCAAAACCACATCACTAAGAACGGTTTCATGCTTAATGTGATTATTGCATTTTTTATTTCCCCTTCGACATTACACATCCGGGGCACGAAGTCATAAACTGTGATCGGTTGTTCTTGCAAACTCCACTTCGTTTTCAGTATCCCAGCTTTCATCCACTTTGATTGCATCTTCCCGTCATGTCTACCCAACTGATGGAATTACTTCAAAACAAAGCAATTACTAATAGGCAAAACAGATCGTAAAGCACTGAAGAAAACGGTCAATTAGTACCTCTAGAAAGCGTCTTATTGAGATCATTCCTGTTCGCATTGTAAACCCGAAGCTTACCGACATTCCTATGTATATATATATATATATATATATATATATATATATGAATACTTTGCATGTCTATCAATCACGCACTTCACGAAAGTTCGTTTCTGCATAACGGCAGATCAACCAACCGGCCTTATTATTCTACTCTCTCGATGTGTTTCTCTAATCCACATCCTCTTGAAAAGGAACGTGGGGTTTTCGATTTACGAATGAAACTTCCAGTTAGATCACCAAACAATCACGAAGAGACTGTTGCTGTTCATCACTTCCCGCTGCAAGGTGTGACTAATCCATACGAGTTTAACATTCACAGAAGTCCGAGTGAACCAGAGATATATTGAATGTTAAGTTGGGGAATTGGGAAAGGATGAGATAATCGACCGTAAACGCGTGTTGGACGCGTCGTTTACTGTGTACTGCCATCAGGACGCTTTCACACCATCCCAGATCTGGTAATCTCACAAGCTGTTAAGTCTAAGGAATCAAATACAGCGCGGGTGTCCAGAATGGCAACGATGGTGGTGCGTTGGTACTGTTGACAATGTTCCAATAGTCATCGCGGGATGATTTGGTCAACGCAAGCTTTTCCAAGACGAAAACCAGTTTGCTCTTCTTGCCTCAGTTCTTCTGTTGCCGATGACCTGTGAAGAATGATGACGAAAATCTTAAACGCTACCGGTATAAGACTGGTTTGCTGGTGATCACCGTTCCTTGTTTTCAGATCCCGTTTGAGGATCGGAACAATCTGAGTGTATCCTCAAGTCCATATTTAAACGAATAGAGGATTTCCTCCAAAAGACCATTTTCAATTGGTTATTTAGACTCAATATAATTCAGTAGGTTACGCAGCTGGAGTGAGTGCCGCTGGTTGGAGTGAGCTCATTTGTTAACAGGTCGGTTGACACTGGTGATGCTGACAGCCATATTACGGATAGTTTTACTGATATGCGAAGCCAAAGAACATGGCCAACGTTATTGGAAGGAAGGGTTGACAACTGGCCCCAGTTGTATACGCGATTTCCTCATCTTTCTCCCTTGGGCGAGATGGCCCAAGTGGTTAGGATGCGAATTTACTGACCGGAAGGTCCGTGGTTTGAACCCGAGCTCCGCCTCTCGACTTCCCTGGCTAGGCTTGGGCAACCTGGCATTATCCCAGCCCTCATGCAACCTTCGGGTAGCATGGCAGTTAGGCACCAAAAGGGTACTACAGCTGAGCGACTTCTCTCGTAACTTCTACAGGTTCTGCATATCAAGTCACGAGGTGCTGGTTAGCTGACGGTTAAGCTCCTGACGTGTTGTGAGCGTGACCTTCCAGTATGGCTGGTTAAGCACTTAGTGACTGAACCTTAGCGACTTATGTTCATGTCGTATATTATGTAGCTGCTATCCAGTCTACGCTTGGGCAACCTGGCCGTTTTCCAGCCCTCGTGGTGACATGGCAGCTAGGCACCGAAAGGGTGCTACAGCTGAACGCCATAGCTAACAACATTAAAATCTAGTTTGCATTAGAAGGTTTCCGTAATTGTCGGGTCGGGGGATTTGTAAGCTTATGAATGATCACAGGAACGCAGGTATATCTTCACACATAAGATGAACTGTTCGGGGTCTACACAGCCATTTCAGTAAGACCGACCCGTTTCAAGGTTAGATAAGTGCAACGTGGTTAGTTTTTGTCCTGCATTGATCGGTGGAGAGGTAAACTGCAGGTTGCCACATACAGTCTGCATAGAAAGTTTAAACTGGTTCGAAATAAGTCGCGAGGTGAGTACATACTCATTGAAAGCTCATAACTCACATGCATACCCGAAAAATGGGACTACCAAGACGTTCGTTGAAACTCGCAACCAGAACAACATCTGACCATTAACCCGCACGAGGCTTTGGTGGCGAAGAACCCACTAATTTGCCGGCATAAAGTCTGTTTTGCAGCAGATAAAAACTGCATGTCCGATGGTAAATGGAAATTCATACACCGCAATAGATGCTGCCAAACCTCCGCAGCATCGTAGGTGATGTACCGTTTTTCAAAAAGGGGTGTTTCAATTCAAATTACCTGAAGTCGTACAAGTGCGTTTCTGACAGGACATCTCCACCGGGACTCAATGCCCGGTCTTTCTTCGGAATGTCATTAAATGAACAAGATACTCCATTACATCTCCCGTAGTCATAAGATCAGTTCCATTTTACTTACCATTGTTTGTTTCATCTTTTTAAGCTGTCAGAATAAGATCTGCCGTCACGTAAAAGCAGTATATATATATATATATATATATATATATGACGAGATAAGGATAAGCAATACTTTCTTACAACAACTTCTTGGAAGAGGTTTGAAGTTTCGTGGTATTATGAGGCTTGGTGGGACTGTAAGGGGCAAATTAATTTACCCATGTTTCCAGCGCAATTCAAGGGTACACGAAACAGAGGCACAAAAGATTATCAATACCTCCAAGGAAATTGCAAGTGAAGGATTCTGTGGCTTCATTCACTTCCGGCGGTACAGGGCTGAGGTGCGGAACTACTGACTGGAAAGTTTGTGACTGGAGCTAAGACCTAGCTTCTCGACTGCTCCTGTCTAGGCCTTGGAAGCCTGGTGGCATGAAAAGCCCCACTCCACCTTCTGGTTGCACGCCAGCTGTGCAAAGATGAGGTACCACATATGACCCATTGATGATGATGATGATTTACTTACCATTGTTTGTTTCATCTTTTTAAGCTGTCAGAATAAGATCTGCCGTCACGTAAAAGCAGTATATATATATATATATATATATATATATGACGAGATAAGGATAAGCAATACTTTCTTACAACAACTTCTTGGAAGAGGTTTGAAGTTTCGTGGTATTATGAGGCTTGGTGGGACTGTAAGGGGCAAATTAATTTACCCATGTTTCCAGCGCAATTCAAGGGTACACGAAACAGAGGCACAAAAGATTATCAATACCTCCAAGGAAATTGCAAGTGAAGGATTCTGTGGCTTCATTCACTTCCGGCGGTACAGGGCTGAGGTGCGGAACTACTGACTGGAAAGTTTGTGACTGGAGCTAAGACCTAGCTTCTCGACTGCTCCTGTCTAGGCCTTGGAAGCCTGGTGGCATGAAAAGCCCCACTCCACCTTCTGGTTGCACGCCAGCTGTGCAAAGATGAGGTACCACATATGACCCACTACTTATTCTCATTCTGGATTGCCGGCGTCACTTAAGTCCATATATCGGTTATTGCTTGCAGCTTCAATTTAGCCCAGCGATATTTCGTGTCGCCTGGATAAGACGACCTAAGTCCTTATGGTATGACCATATAAAGATCTAGGAGAATCAGCAGGGCTAGTAATCATACTGCTGAGGTTTCAGTGATTGATTGAAACCAAGATACTTTTAAGTGCTCAGGGCGTTCACTGAAAAAAAAGACTGATCAACTTTGAGCTCACAATCCAGGTAAGTTGCACGATTCTCAGTACCACACAATTCATGAAACTAACTGAGGTCAAGCTCACTAGGTAGTGTCAGAAATGCTCACCGAAGGTAGCGAGTAGAGCTAGACTTGGGTCCTGAACATCTAGCGTCAATGCAGTTTAAGAGGAATAAACTACCAGCCTTGATAATGTTGGAATTTTCCGATCCCTGTTGGTAGTAGGACTCAAATTGTCGAAATATTTCGATCCGCTTTTGGGAGATTGGTATTTTGTCCACAAATGCATCAACTCCATTTAGGAGACGTGAAAAAGCAATGCATCTGAAAAGTTCCAAGAAATGATCCACTTGTGCAAGAGGATTCATCGATCACATCTTCACGCTCCGATGGGTTCTGGAACAGTGACACTGTTTCCAGCAGCCAACAACGGTTGTTGCTCGATCTGAAAGCTGCCTTCCACTGTGTGGACCGTCAGACACTATGGCAGTGTCTATGAAGCAAAGGTGTCCCCTTTATGTGGACGCGGGAGCCGGCGTACAGCCCCTTCACAGACACGGCAGTCTTGAATTGTGGCTCTCCCCCGGGTTACTGATGCCAACTGCGTTAAGGTCCATACCGGAGCTCCATTCAAGGTGGGAACACCCGTACTTGTCCGTGATTATCGCCACAATGCATGGATTTCAGGTCATATCATACGCAAATGCAGTAGTGTGATGTACGACATATCGCTTGGTCAAGACACATGGACCAGACAACAAAAACAGCTCCGCTATAACATCACTCCGAAAACTCCAGTATGTTCGGGTACCGTACCGTTGGACATATTTCCCGACAGTTTTGAGCTGAAAGTTGACGCACTTTCCAAAGAAGAGAGTGTGACCAGCAGCTCATTGCTTGATCCAGCACCTCTTCCCAGGCGGTGGACAGACAAACGCCGCCGCCAACCGGAACGTATTCAAGTTGACCCACATCGAGCTCGTTGCTAACCTTTCATAAGTGGAGGTGTCGGAGATACCATAATACCCAAAAACTCTGTGTCTTTATGTGTGCTAAAGAACTTTCAGCATTTATCAAAGTCAAACTGATGATATAGATGTTCAGTGTCACTTTTCTGTAGATCGCCTGTTGTTCGGAACATTTAAGCTGAGTCCGAGGTTTCGTCTTCCTATTATTCCGTTGTATTAGGAATCGGGATCAGGCAACATAGTTGGGGATGGAATATCTTCACAGTCCGCTCATATTATCGTTTGCTCCCCGTGTAATCAGAACATAACAGAGCCCGGATAATTGTCGATAGAGACTATCCTCCTCAG
This sequence comes from Opisthorchis viverrini, assembly GCF_000715545.1. NCBI lineage: Eukaryota > Metazoa > Platyhelminthes > Trematoda > Opisthorchiida > Opisthorchiidae > Opisthorchis > Opisthorchis viverrini. The sequence goes on from NW_008751866.1 coordinate 602,980, forward strand.
CATCAGAACAGCAGTCCATGGGGGCGTAAGCCAACACTACAAACAGGTGCCGCTTTTTATGTCGCGAGGCGCTGAGCCTAATTGAACTGGATCTCGGGGGAGGCGCAAAGACGACTGTTCACCGGGATCCCACCCAGCGAAGTGCGTTGAGCTCTGGGGCTAAGTGCAACTCCCGCACTGTCATTGCTTGTGGGTCACCGGACACATGGAGGGAGAAATGTGAAAGAGCCTAGTTCATCTTCGGCGTTTTGAGATACATAACCCTGCTTGAGTCTTGTATGCATGTTTCAGAGACACGTTAAAAGCTTCCATATAGAAAGGATTTCGTGCATTTAAAAAGGTGTAATTTTGTTTATCGTTATTTGCAGCGAGGAGCATAAGGCCTTTCGGTCAGATAGCCGAGAGTCAAATGACATGGCGACGTTTAGTTGTATGGTTTGAGGGCTATTAGATAATCTAAATAATTCTGCCTCGCGGTTCGGTATGCGCTTCACACCTGCAAAGTGTAAAGTGCTACTGCAAGACTGGGTGGGCTCGAACCCTAGCCTCATGTTTGCGGATGAACCGACTGAGGTAGTAGAGAGATTTGTCTACCTGGGCAGTCCCGGTGGTCTGGCGAAAGATTATATTTCTATCCGGATTGCGAAGGCCAGATCAGCCTTTGCGAACCTACGTCACCTGTGGCGTAGGCGTGACATCAGCTTCCCTGTCAAGGGTCGGGTTTACCATGATGCGGTGCGCTCCATCATCATCATCATCATCATCATCATCATCACCATCATCATCATCATCATCATCANTCAGACATGGCTCAGTCGCGCCCTTAATAGCGCTTGTGCATCCAAGCTATTGCTTTCAATGCATAGCTCCTTTTCCAACCTCTCACCCCCCCCGCCCACTTGACAGCCCACTGACAGTGCCGGATTTATGCGCAGCTACCTACCCACCCACCCCCAATCATCGGTGAACGAAACTGCGGTAGCTACAACCACTGTACGACGAGTACGCGGTTATTAAGGCTGACAATGATGATGATGATGACGGTTTGAGGGTGGTGGGGAGGGACATCGGTAGACACTGGAATACGTGAGCAAGTGATACTCCTCGGTCGCCCAGGCCGAAGAACGGGGTTGGGTTCAGGCACCCTACTTTGAGCCTTCGACTCAGAAGTCTGACCCACAATGCAGTGGATGCAGAGTTTTGTTCGAGGACCCTGCCCGTACCCTCTGACTAAAAAATCTGACCCACGAGATGGTAGCAGTAGGATAACTGTGTGTTGCACATAGCAGCCGGAAGAATGACAGAATGGAGAGGACGGAAAAGCAGACTTCATAGCTAGCAACAGCCACACTACAGTGACATCTATGTCGTTTGGCGACGCAACACACCTTACAGTGTTGAAAAAGATGGGAAACCAAAGGCTATGCCAAAGTGGGTCACAGTAAACAGTCAGCAAGCAAACCACCGGCAGGCTCGAAGATCGCCGAGTTACGGCAGGTCTTTTCACAATCAACTCATATCACACATCCCCGATAGACGAAGACCAACAGTTCCAGAGGAAAAGTACCAACTCAAGTTCTGAATAAAGAGCTACAGTCTGGTTTACACACAGCAACCTTACGTCGGATAAGAGGGTAGTCTTCTCCCATACCGAAAGGCGCGGTAACGGTTTGCTTTTCGGTGTTCAGATAAACGGAGAACATTCGGGGGTAGGGTGTAAATCGTCTAACTTGTGTTGAACTTAGACCAAAAAGTAGTTATATAGAATGGAATTGTGCTTATGATACGCACCTTCTGGTGCCCAGTCTAACTTCAAGGCCTGGGGGGCTATCCGACTGTCCGGAGGACAGCCGTTTCTAGTAACCGAACATCACGTTGATTGGACGGATGTGCCACGTGCACGCTACACACTAAACGAGGGCATTCTGTGATGACTGTATAAATAAGATTGTAATAGTCCTTCTTGACCTCCATAAAGGTCTGTCTCAAGCTACTATTACGGCAGTGAAGCATCGGTGTTGAACACTGATGTCATGTTGTCGATGATGATGCAAGCTACTATGTCCCTTGCTATACCATAGTGGGCGGAGCAGAACCGACAGTTAGCAAGGCACAACACTAACACCATGCAGGCGATAAGCCGTCCCTAAGAAAGGTGCCATTAAAACGCTATCTGCGAGCTGCTCCACAAATTCATTGCCAAGAAAAACATGCGGAACAAGTGTGGCACGCTGCAAACTAGGCTTTCAGGGTTCGCATTTACGCCCTTGTGTACTGGCTATCGAAAGCTGACCTCAGCAACGTAAAGCTTTGATCACCCAGGTCTCGGTAGGGAAAGACCGTGTGCAAACAAGAGGGATAATGTTGGAGGGTAGATAGCTAAAACTTAATGCTAGCTGAGGATACCTCTATGCATCTCGAGAAAGCAGACATCCCACTTTCGACGTAACAAGACAGTTTTACAACTTCCTCCACTCCGTAGAGAGAGGGTCTGGTGACTCGTAAAATTCAGTAATCTTCGGTCATTGAGATCGATAACAGCCACAGTACGTTGGCGTTGGTCTCCGGTGATAACAGTCAACCACATAAGAAATATGCTGTTTATCTAGGGGCATTGAATATGAGTGAGGGATGGGTCGGGTGGTAGTTTTACCTCTTTCCGCCCTATCCAGGGGCGGGGGAATTACTCATCCATAGGTGACCACAAACGTCTCGAAACAAAATGTCCTTTGCTTTGACTTCAGATTTATTCCGCTTTTCACTAGACTTTCGACGTCACTTGTTCTGCATCACCTTACGGTGACCCATGAAGCGTCGAGTCGAGAGCAGAAAGCGGGATTTGTGCCTCGGAGAGATTGACGTCCTCACACTGTTAGGTGATAGAACAACACAATAAGCATAATCGACCCACTGCTTTGTTTCCAAGACACACTCAACTCCGTTGATCGGTTTGCTCGCCTTAATATGCCTTTTAAAAAATCGTTCAGCTGTAGCACGCTTTCGGTGCCTAGCTGCCATGCCAACGAAGGAAGCGGTGCCTAGCTGCCATGCCACACGAAGGAAGCACGAGGGCTGGGATGCTGTCAGGTTGCCCGAGCCTGGGTAAGGGACCTTCCGGTCACTAAATTCGCGCCTTAACTGCTTGGTCCATCTCGCCCCTTAAAATGCATGCTGAATAAGGAATACCCGGAAGGTTTGCGGATTTAATCACTCTACCCGCATAAATGCAGGCGTGCACGATATGGTGAACTGTCCAAAATATTTCGTACAAGTGGTGCGCAACAAAGAAGCCCATTTTCGCCATTTATGATTGATTTCATGGGAGACATATAATGAGACGAGTGTCTGAAGGTCTTTAGAACAATGGTATTTATATTGCTGGCAAGCAAATATTTTTGCAGCCTCAAATGCGCAATCGATATTCTTGGTTCTGGAAACGTCTAGACGCGAGCGGTTCTGGATGAAGCGACCAAAGTCATCTTGTCCTTTGGTATGTGTTTTGAATTCACAAGGTGTGAGGTCACGCAGCTGGACAGTCAACTAGTCACCACTGAGTCGCGTTGGTAACTGTTATCTCTCCGGATGAGGACCATGAAACGAAAAAAAACCTGACAGATATGCGTGTCATGCAGCCAATGGCAGTCTTGCACCAAAGCTTTCCCTTCCACTGCATAGCTGTCATTTTCTGTCATACTGGACAACTATTTCTATTTGTCGTCAGTGGCTATGGGCAGTCGACTCCAACGCGTCCCTCCTATCCAGATTTTTCTTATGCTCGGTGAACGGGGCTGCAGCAGCCAAACTGAATACACTTCGGTGCATGGTTTGGGGTGAAAAAAGTGAACTGGCCAGACTTGAACTGAACCGCACCCAACAGAACCAGCCATGTACAATCAAGAAGCACACAAAGTTGTACTGTGTTCCACTTGTTTGAAGTTTAAGGCGCTCCTACTGTAGTGCAGCAGATAAGATTAATGCACAAATCCCTGGGGCTCGGGCCGCGTTTTTTTTTTCACAAAAAAAACGCGAAAACGCAAAAACGCGAACATTCGAGTTGGCTGATACACTTTGAGTTCTAAGCGGGTCCATATTCATCGTGCCCAGCCTCCTTCTAGTTACCGGAAGGACAGAATCGAAGAACTGAAATGGGTCCGGAAAAGTTTAACATCAGTCTCTTCACCGCGTACCAATTATTGAACGATCAGGTTCTTCAGTTACTGCTGCAACGGCCAATATGTCTACCTCGTAAGTTATTGGCCAAAAAGCGGAACACGGGGGTGTTGTTACCAGGCTCAGCCCTGATTGGTTAGAAATATGGACTAAAAGGCTGGTCGTCTACGATATGGCTTCATGTTACTTGCCGGTTGTTCATCAGGAGGGTTCGGATATCCAGAATTTTGTCCTTGCATGCACATCAGTTTGTTTTTTCTTCGGTCTACGGACTCATACCGCGTAATCGACAACAGCCAAATTGATTATGGTTTCCATTGATCGACAGTCGACGCCGACAAACAAAGCCACGACCAAATTTAACCCTCCGGGAATGAACTCAGAACGATTCTACAACCTGGACATCCTCTGATCATTCTACGCTGCGTGTAGGCTTCCACTCTTCTGCCATGATCATGCGGTCAATCGATTTCATCCGCCACTCCTTACCATTCGCAGACACCCATACATTATCATACCATTTCATCCAATTTAAACCTATCTTAAAGTATTAGGAAAAACTAAAAGGCCCATGGCTTATATACTATTAACCCATTGTGTAAGTTTTCAGCTAGGAGCAAGCAAGTTCATTCCATCCCTTAGGGGCATGCCCTAAACAGAATGCCTCTCCCCTGTGGCGTTTTGTACCTTTATTTTACTTCCATTTTAACACTACGTATTTAATCAATTGCATAATCGTTTTTTGTTTGAATGCAAAAACTACAACAGCGCGCACTTGTACAATTTCACACAATACAAGCGTGGTCACTTTCTTCGACTCTCTCTTCTGATTTCGCTCGCGCTTGTAGTGGTCATTCGCGAGTCTCATGTACTAACTCTGGTACCAAAACATTTCGGACAGCTTCGGAATCTATTATGTATGAGAACTGTTCAGAAGAAGACCTCTGGACCAACATAATTGGATTATTATTTATTCGCTGAACTGGGCCAACGACGAACTATTTTAAAGAGAACAATTGTCAGTGAGTCTGTTCCATCTGACCTCTTTATTTTTGTATACCCAACCTAGCGTTACTATTTTTATTTCTTTGCCACACACTACTGGTAAACTAACTTACTGGGTAGCCAGACCACTAGACCCCCTCATATAACAGTGCCTCCAGCGCAGCCCATTTAATACATCCTTTGTGGTGTTGAATGGCTTCTTTGTCAGATTCTTTACCTTTCATCATAGGATAAATTCCTGTTTCAGTAAACTCGATCCTTTTTCTGTCATATTCAGCTCCTTTCGACAGGAACCCTTTCAGGAACGTATTGTTCATATTAGCCGCACTTTTAAGCAATTCCGATACAGTTCTATCCTGAACGTTTTTTCAAAGGCATGATACAAGCTTTTTGTCCCAGTCTACTTCTTCACACCTGGTGTTTCAGGTTTTCCCGCTATCAGTAACGGATTCATTGAATCCGTGAATCCGTGGAACCATTGGCCGAGAGGTTTCCAACCCATTCCGTATTGCCAGCTTCGGGTAAGGCGTCCACTGTGGCAAGGTGGAACGCGAGTACTTGTGTGGTAAAGGAGCGAAACAGGCGAATATAACGATGACGTTTATTCCCAATGGGCGGGGGGCACACTCTCAGGTGGTGGTTAGACAAGCGTGAAACTGTCTCGCTGTTACTATGACTTCCTTTTGAGCTAAAGTCTACGAATTCATAGAGAAGCAAAGATTCCGTTACAGTTGTTCTAAACACAGGCTGCTTCTCTGCAGCGCCACTTTTGGAACAAGCGAGACCGCATCTCTCTCTCATACAAATTGGCATGAAACGAAGCTGGTGTGTCATTAACTTTAGGAAGATTGAATCAAATATTGTTTATTGCTGGTTCTGTATACTTGGACACCCTACCGCCCGGTTTCCTGCAAACAACCAGGTAGTTAGCGCTCTGTGATGTGCTGCACAACTGGTTACCCATATGCACTGGATATCAAACACTTCATTTTGCAGGATGCTAATTCTACAGCAGCGCATTTTCTAAGTTAGCCATTATGAAGCGTAATCAATGTTGTTGGGCACTTTTGGAGGCGTGAGAACATATACGGATTTCTTTCAGAAACTTCTCTCCACACAAGTGTCTAACGAGGACCCACATCACTACTTCGCTTAGTTCACCTCTGATCAGTGCCAGGCAAATTCAGAAAGGCCGTCCAAATTACAGCTCCCAGACTATCGCGTGTAGATGTTTTGCTGCCCAAGCCCTCTACGAAGGTTGTTCAATACGATCAATGTACCCTCCGTTCCTCAGTCCTCACCGATGAGGGTTAACTGTATTATCAGTTTAGGTGTCTTTCAGTTGGATACTTGTTTCAGTTGATTTTCCGCGTTAGGTTTTTGCCGATGCCTTCGAACAATATTGAGCGGAATAAACGTCTTTGTATCGGCCAGTATTAGGGTGCTATTAGACCGTGGCTCTTTCGCAAACGTCAGCCACTCAACTGGATTTACTGACCACACTTTTTAGAACATTACAAAACCTTTGCAATTTTCGCCTTGATTTGGACTTGGCGAAAAGATCATTGTGAGTAATAGGTTGTCGCTTGAGGTACGTCGCCTTTTCAGAGGAGTCTTTTGCGTTGATGTCTGGGAGGTCTACTTAACCAAGCCCTCTGCTTAACGCAAAAATTTCTGCCAATCATTTAAAATGAAATTTTTCTGGGGACGCGACCTTGGACTGGGAATACACCGAAATAGGGTACATAGAATGAGCAATTGCGGGTCCAGAAATTTATCTGGCGTCATAGTCAGAGCGAAATTGGTTCTAAAAGTTCCATCAACCATTCAAATGGCCACTTTCTGAAGGCAAGGGCTAAAGAATCCACGACAGATTGATACGAGCTTTTTCAATTTTATTTGACCTCAAAAGGTTCTGCTTCACAAAGGAGATGGGTAAGAACGTCTAAACTTCAAACACTGATAGACAGTGCACTGATACTGGAGCTAAATTTACGAAAGTGGCAGACTGCAGGTGCGCAGTAGCAATCACCAATATCGTTACAGATGATAATACAGCAATTATACAAGCATACGACTAGTAGAAGTGAACTGTTATGGCTCAGGTGTTTGAGGAGCTAGTCATACAGCGACTTTTGCAGTCTGTGTGTAACAGTTGAGAGGGAAGCTAGACGCGATAGTTGAACACCAATAACAAACGAATTTTTGTTCACCGGGAGGGAGAACGTCCCCAATGTCTGTTTGAGTGTCGGGGACAGGCAACTAATTTTTCACGAATGCCTGTATATACCCAAACAAAAAGTGCTGCAGAGAGCTAGGCATCACCAAGTGCACAGTGCAAAACAGATCATTGCAGAACAAAACAAACTAGCCCCGTTGATAGATATTTGAGGTGCGGATCTGCGTTAAGTCATTTTTAAGGATGCTCTAACCTCTTCACACCGTTTCGCAAGGTCAATCAGTGGCTGCTTCACTTTTCTCCACTAACACTGAAACCCTTGAAAGTTATACGTTACACTGACGGAGCGAAATGGTTTTGAGATGAATGTTTGTTAGATCTGACACAGTTTAGCCGCTCAATTTACCCAGCCAGTGGAAAATGTACACCAATGAGTGGCCCTAATGTTCATTCATCCTACTAACAAAGTCAGATACCTGAAAGTAACCTCAGAACGCCCGGAACCTACTGCTTCACCAAAATCCCAACAAAAAAGGCCTGCAATTACCCATGCCCGTCAATCATTCAGTCAGTTCAGCAAAAGCCAATGAGTTTTTATGCACGCCACAAAAGCCCAACCGAATGTGACCAGCGTTCAGGCATTTAACAGGGGCACGATCGGGGCAAATAGGGCAAACTCCCAACATGACACCAACTGCATCCATGTCATATCATTCTAGTCTATCGGACGCCTCGTTCGAATTTAACCATCCCTGTCTTTCTGTGTCCACATGTCCCCATCCAATCTAATCCTTGCATCTAACTTCCCTACAACAGTGCAACCAGTGGGTCTGCTTGTTTTCAGACTGCACCATATTTTTGAGACAAAACTTGGCATGTTCCTCCAATTCGAATTATTCAATCTCCACCTCCACACTTACGGCCATTTCAGCCATTTACCCGACCGCCCGAAGTCACCCATACCAGCGATGGTTTTCCAGTTTTAGTTCATGCCAGCCGTCTTAGTCTTTGGATAAGTCAGACCTTATGCCCATTGTTCTCTACAAGTTTGGAAAGAAATTTGTTGTCATTATTTCATCAAATACTTCCCACTGTTAATGATATTGTCCACTTTTCGCGCAATCCCCTCCATCAGCAAATACCCCAGTAATGCTCCACTCTGACTATTTTGGAACAAGCGAGACCGCATCTCTCTCTCATACAAATTGGCATGAAACGAAGCTGGTGTGTCATTAACTTTAGGAAGATTGAATCAAATATTGTTTATTGCTGGTTCTGTATACTTGGACACCCTACCGCCCGGTTTCCTGCAAACAACCAGGTAGTTAGCGCTCTGTGATGTGCTGCACAACTGGTTACCCATATGCACTGGATATCAAACACTTCATTTTGCAGGATGCTAATTCTACAGCAGCGCATTTTCTAAGTTAGCCATTATGAAGCGTAATCAATGTTGTTGGGCACTTTTGGAGGCGTGAGAACATATACGGATTTCTTTCAGAAATTTCTCTCCAAACAAGTGTCTAACGAGGACCCACATCACTACTTCGCTTAGTTCACCTCTGATCAGTGCCAGGCAAATTCAGAAAGGCCGTCCAAATTACAGCTCCCAGACTATCGCGTGTAGATGTTTTGCTGCCCAAGCCCTCTACGAAGGTTGTTCAATACGATCAATGTACCCTCCGTTCCTCAGTCCTCACCGATGAGGGTTAACTGTATTATCAGTTTAGGTGTCTTTCAGTTGGATACTTGTTTCAGTTGATTTTCCGCGTTCGAACAATATTGAGCGGAATAAACGTCTTTGTATCGGCCAGTATTAGGGTGCTATTAGACCGTGGCTCTTTCGCAAACGTCAGCCACTCAACTGGATTTACTGACCACACTTTTTAGAACATTACAAAACCTTTGCAATTTTCGCCTTGATTTGGACTTGGCGAAAAGATCATTGTGAGTAATAGGTTGTCGCTTGAGGTACGTCGCCTTTTCAGAGGAGTCTTTTGCGTTGATGTCTGGGAGGTCTACTTAACCAAGCCCTCTGCTTAACGCAAAAATTTCTGCCAATCATTTAAAATGAAATTTTTCTGGGGACGCGACCTTGGACTGGGAATACACCGAAATAGGGTACATAGAATGAGCAATTGCGGGTCCAGAAATTTATCTGGCGTCATAGTCAGAGCGAAATTGGTTCTAAAAGTTCCATCAACCATTCAAATGGCCACTTTCTGAAGGCAAGGGCTAAAGAATCCACGACAGATTGATACGAGCTTTTTCAATTTTATTTGACCTCAAAAGGTTCTGCTTCACAAAGGAGATGGGTAAGAACGTCTAAACTTCAAACACTGATAGACAGTGCACTGATACTGGAGCTAAATTTACGAAAGTGGCAGACTGCAGGTGCGCAGTAGCAATCACCAATATCGTTACAGATGATAATACAGCAATTATACAAGCATACGACTAGTAGAAGTGAACTGTTATGGCTCAGGTGTTTGAGGAGCTAGTCATACAGCGACTTTTGCAGTCTGTGTGTAACAGTTGAGAGGGAAGCTAGACGCGATAGTTGAACACCAATAACAAACGAATTTTTGTTCACCGGGAGGGAGAACGTCCCCAATGTCTGTTTGCGTGTCGGGGACAGGCAACTAATTTTTCACGAATGCCTGTATATACCCAAACAAAAAGTGCTGCAGAGAGCTAGGCATCACCAAGTGCACAGTGCAAAACAGATCATTGCAGAACAAAACAAACTAGCCCCGTTGATAGATATTTGAGGTGCGGATCTGCGTTAAGTCATTTTTAAGGATGCTCTAACCTCTTCACACCGTTTCGCAAGGTCAATCAGTGGCTGCTTCACTTTTCTCCACTAACACTGAAACCCTTGAAAGTTATACGTTACACTGACGGAGCGAAATGGTTTTGAGATGAATGTTTGTTAGATCTGACACAGTTTAGCCGCTCAATTTACCCAGCCAGTGGAAAATGTACACCAATGAGTGGCCCTAATGTTCATTCATCCTACTAACAAAGTCAGATACCTGAAAGTAACCTCAGAACGCCCGGAACCTACTGCTTCACCAAAATCCCAACAAAAAAGGCCTGCAATTACCCATGCCCGTCAATCATTCAGTCAGTTCAGCAAAAGCCAATGAGTTTTTATGCACGCCACAAAAGCCCAACCGAATGTGACCAGCGTTCAGGCATTTAACAGGGGCACGATCGGGGCAAATAGGGCAAACTCCCAACATGACACCAACTGCATCCATGTCATATCATTCTAGTCTATCGGACGCCTCGTTCGAATTTAACCATCCCTGTCTTTCTGTGTCCACATGTCCCCATCCAATCTAATCCTTGCATCTAACTTCCCTACAACAGTGCAACCAGTGGGTCTGCTTGTTTTCAGACTGCACCATATTTTTGAGACAAAACTTGGCATGTTCCTCCAATTCGAATTATTCAATCTCCACCTCCACACTTACGGCCATTTCAGCCATTTACCCGACCGCCCGAAGTCACCCATACCAGCGATGGTTTTCCAGTTTTAGTTCATGCCAGCCGTCTTAGTCTTTGGATAAGTCAGACCTTATGCCCATTGTTCTCTACAAGTTTGGAAAGAAATTTGTTGTCATTATTTCATCAAATACTTCCCACTGTTAATGATATTGTCCACTTTTCGCGCAATCCCCTCCATCAGCAAATACCCCAGTAATGCTCCACTCTGACTATAAACGTATGATCATGCCAGAAGGTATGCCAACCACACGTTGGAAATAAACATTATTATTATTATTGACAATTGTTATTATTATTGTTGACAATTGTTAACTAACCTCTATCAGACAGTCTGGAATTCTCCTTTAAACAGCGTGGGGCTGTTGTAAATTTTGCTCTTGCACTCACGCACTCACGCTGTCGCACCCGCTTTTTCGGAATATAGCTGTTGTGTTCCCTTGTGTTAGTCTTTTTTTCAGGCATGGGGCACTAGAGCGGGTCAGCAGCAGATTGGTGAATCAGCGGGTATGGCGCATCCTATTGGCTGTTTTGTTTTAAAAAATTAAAGGTTTTCAAATCATTCCGCATCGCGTGTATAAATGTCCAAACACCTGCTTCTGGTCTACCACGTGATCCAAAACCGATTCTGGTCACCTGAGCCGCTCGGACGCTTGCACAAAATGGCTTTCGTGACGGTGTCCTACTTGATACGTGGTCTCGACTTATGCACGAGAACGTGGGGTAGGTGAGCAGCATTCAGGGCTGCAACAGCCTCACAACATAACAAGGCATTTATAAACTGCGAAAACATGCAATACCACGGTCCATCTTAAATGCGTTTTGAGAGACTTACTTAAATGTGAGTGCAGTAAACTTGAAGGGAGTTAGAGTGCATGTTTATTTGGCTAAACGTTTCGCAGTTCCCTTATCTATGACGGGGAGGCGATTTCAGCGGGGCCTAGTCCCCTCCTTAGGCGTATTTTAGTCGAAAATTCCGTCCAGTATATTATGCCCTAATTAAATCTGCCCTTTTTTGTTGTTTTTCAAATTTTGATTAGAAGAAGCAGCTATGCTATCGAGGGATAAACCGTGAAGCCATCTTTTATTATAAAGGACGTTGAAAGTTTTCAACAGCTAGCCCGCAGATTCGAGCTCGGAGGAAAAATAATGCCCAAAAGTGCTAAGCTATTCGCAGGTGTTGCTTGAAAACTGTGCCTTTTGTCCCTAATGTGCGAGCAGTGCAACTACTTGTTTGAATCACCTGGAGTTTAAATTAGGGTAAAGCTGCAGACGCGATCATTGATCTCAGACCTAACTGGATAACACAATAAACCTGGAATTGAACTCGAAGCGCTCACGAGTAAGCAGCCACTGCAAATGGTAGGGTGTTGGAGCAAGAGAAGCTTAGGCCAGAGGCACACGAACAGTGAGCCAGAGCCGAAACCATATTAAATATGATAGAAACACTTGAGGAACCTGGACGGAATGTTTAGGCGATATTTTATACCGCCTTTAAAACGGTGAACTCTACCATCAGGGGTGGAACAATGAGGAATGGAGACAAGAAGTTGGCATTCATCAGGCTGCTTTCAGTGGCTCCGTTGGTGAACACTTCCCGTAAGTAGCAAATATCCTTCTGTGACGGCCTAAGACGAGTAAAAAGCCAATGTATGGTTAAACATGCAGAAAAATCAGAAATAGACGACACCGTTGGAAAAGAATTTTCAACCAAATATAGTTGCTCAGCTACCGAAACGGAGCGAGCAGTTTGCGGTCAGTTACCTCAAAAAATGTGACAAACTCCGAAGGTGACTCAAAGCAAGGGGATTACTCGTTTCGACTGTGGCGCAGGTTGTCGATTAAGTTGGCTCCCTGGATCCGAATAGGGATACCACAACGCTTTCAAATGCATCACGAGAATAAACGATGTGCGGGATGGACCCCAAATGTAACTAAGCTGCACGAGAAGTCCTCGTGCAGGTCATATCCACCAGAAGTTAAGCGAACGATAGCAATTCTATGCTGATACCCCAGAATTTTTTCAAGAGCGATCCATTTAATGCTCTGGCGCAGAACAATGAAGCGTTAGTGTGTACGTGAACAGTCGGTGCTTCCATGTAGAAACTCTTTCGACAAGTTAGAAAACCTCCACAAATTGGCTCTATCGAGGAGATGATTATCTAGCTAGAGGACAATTTTGAGTGGGCATAAAAGAACTAAGTTGCGCATCAAAAATATTTCAGTAAATTTCCTTTAACTCGTGGTGGTCAGCCAATCGGGCCACTAAGATCTTTCTCAAAGTCTGAACATCGGAATGTTTAACGCCTTATAATTGCGGCCTTAATTTTGGAGCACACATTTTGTGGTAAAAACGATACTCCTCTGACAGGACTTAACTGGGTTTCCTGAAACCTATTTAGTAGACTGCGACCAGTTTCGGCCTTCTTGGAGATCATCAAGTATGCATGCTCTCCTTCAACACGAATGGGATAGATTCCAATAGGCAATGCCATTCACATACGAACCTGGCTTTAACGGGAGCTCAACTTAGTCACTGGTTTATGGTATTATTCAACTGTCACACAAAGGCCGCTCCGCTTCCTCTAAGAGGCCTTAAATTTATCGCTTTTTCAAACTTTCTCACGCGTAAAAGGAAGCACAGGTGTAAGCACGGTATTGTTTTGTGCACTCATATTTTATATGAGGAGTTCTCAGAAGTTCCGGAAAACTAATATAAAACGCCTGCTATATTATTTCGATTAGGGGCAACATTTTATCAATACACTGTTATAATAGTTGTTCTGGTTCCTCATTTTTCGCAGTCTGTTGTGTGCCAGACGACGTTACTCTTGTTTTGCCCTCTTTGTTTTTTGCCCGTGAACTTCACTTTCTAACGTCCACCTTGGATAATGTTCAGTTTTTATGACACAGTTCATTCCCCGTGCAATTTTGTGTGCTCAAAAACCCGGCCGGTCATGCTTTTATTCTCACTGTGATATTCTGAATATGTCCAACGGCTTGCCACACACCGATTGGGAATAAACATTATACATATGAACTCCGGCACTTGCGGGATCATGTAGCTGCTTAATTTGGGTATCTTCGTTGACTGGATCTTGTTTTGCCAGCAGTGGTTTTCGCTCTTGTACACACCCGGACTGTCTGGTCCCATAAAAACCAAACGAGGCAGCGAAATTGACATCCTGTTTATAGCTTCTACTTATTCAACAGTTGACTGAGTTTCTGATACATTAAAAAGTACTTGCAATCAACAAAAGCCATACTCTTGTCCAACAAGAATGTTGCAATGGCTTCGGGAGCCTTAGATGAGCGGAGACACACTATAATTGACGTCAGACGCAACAGTAGTTACGTTGGAACGTTGAAGCCCTCTGGTTGCAACCGGTCGTGCCTCAGTTGTGCTAAGTTCATACTAATAGAGTGCCAACATATCTCCTTGCGACTCCTAATTGCTAAGCATCCACGGAACTAAGCCAATCGCACCACATCCAGTTACGTATGACGATTTTTAGGTCTTCAGTGCCAGTATTTTAAGAGCATGCAAGTTTGTCGAAATCGCCTTCCCTTACAGTTTGTGCTTCTACTGGATTAATCCGATGAAACTAAATATTGGATTTAACACTAGGTGCACAGAAGCTTTACAATAGGCGAGGGATAAAAACTAACCGAATCGAAATGTGAAGCTATATGTCAGATGGTACTCATGAAAGAGGTTCAATAAGGCATCAGGGTTTTTTGAAAGTTAGGACGAGTAAGTTTCAAGGAAGGAAGCGATTGTCACGCCAATATACAAAACTGGCAGCTATAGGCCTATAAGCCTCACTAGCGTGCCGTGCAAGGTGATGGAACGCATTCTGAAGCGAGCCAACCTAGATCACCTTACTTCCAGCAATCTGATATCTCCAACTCAACACGGATTTCTCCCAAACCGTTCTTGCGTGACAAACATGCTCGTGTTTATGGACAGCTTAACCCAAGCCAAGGACGGAGGACTCATATCGGATGCCATATTTTTCGACTTCTCAAAAGCATTTGATAGGGTCCCACACGTCCCGCTGCTCCACAAACTCGAGTCTTACGGGATTCAAGGGAAAATCCTTCGCTGGATCAAGGCGTTCCTATCAGGCAGATCATTCCGAGTGAGAATAGGCTCGACCTACTCTTCTCCAGCGCCGGTCTCCATTGGAGTTCCTCAAGGCTCCGTCTTGGGACCACTCCTGTTTCTGATCTACGTCAACGACCTCCCAGACGTTCTTGCGAGTCCATGTTTACTTTTGCGGACGACTTGAAATCCTGGAGTTCCAATGCCAGTGCTCTCCAAATGGATGTAGACGCTGCCAAGCAGTGGTCGTTGGACTGGCACCTTCCTCTGAATGATGAAAAGTGCGTCCATGTGTCGTTTGGAGGGGATTCAGCGAATGCCTTTGTTATGCATGGTGAAAAGGGACCAGAAAACCTCATGCGGATAGATGCCAAAGTGGATTTGGGCATCTGGGTCTCCTCAAACTTCTCACTGCACCATGAGAAATCGGCCCAAAATGCATTCACCATTTTACGAATGATGCGACGCAAATTCTCCCGCATTACTCGTGTGGACTTCCAAACACTCTATGGGGCCTACGTCAGACCGCTCCTGGAGTACGCCAACCAAGTTGTCTACTCAGGACGTACGAAAGACGTTACCCTCATTGAGCGTGTCCAGCGGGCCGCCACGAGAATGGTTGCCGGCCTCAAGTCCGTGGACTACGAAACGCGTCTCGCGATGCTTGATCTCTTTCCCCTAGAGTACCGTCGCCTCCGAGGAGACCTAATTCTCACTTACGCCCTGTTTGAACAAAGCTTGGCAAACAGGTTTTTTACCGTTGACCCAAAAAACACCCGGCGGGGACATAGTAAGAAAATTTTCAAGCTCAGGGCACACATTCATTAGACATGCTCCTTCTCGAACCCAATTTAAAGCACTATTAGACATTTATTTATGCGAATCCTCGCGCTGGCGTGCATACTGCCCCGCGCTGAGAACATAAAGAGCAGTGCTACACCCTTTTTTCACTTGTGCCTTTCAGGTGAACGACAGCCACTGACCGACAAGAACAAAACCGACCCGGGAAACTTGGGCAAAAGCCTCGATCCTGTGTATCAATCCGTGAATCCGTGAATTGACACACGAACGTATGGTTGAGGGCAAACAGACAGAGTGAGCGAGCAGCAGGCAGGGCTAGCGGCGCGGAGGAGTGAGTGCGCTCAGGGGGCATTTCCGGAGCAAAACGAGGGGAAACTGTCTGAAACGCGCGTTTTGGGTGAGGTTGGCCCAACTTTAACATGCATGTATTTTTTTAGCCAGCAGAGCGACGAATTAGCACACACCGCGTGTTAACTAACTATGCTCGCATAGGCAGTTTTTTCTGCAAAAATGAATGTTGCCCTTGGATCCGCCGGTTACGAAACACCCCGTGAGATGACCTAATTCTCTTCTGCGCATAATTTCCACGTCTGAGTGTATCTGACCCTTCGCCAATCGGCTGTACCGGTGGAAATACCAATACACGGCAGGTTTGTGGTGAGATTTTAAATATTGGAATGTGCAAAACTTTAACATTTCTGCCGGCAGATATGTGCAAGAGCCTTTCTCCTTCAGTGGTCCACTTTGAATCTAGGACACAGTTCATATAATTTTTGGGCGCTTATTTGTGTGACTCTGTCTTCTGGCAATCCTCTTACCAAAAGCTCTTGAAATGAAGAGAGGTGCTTCAACTTTTTTCACCTGCGCATACAGGGTGAAAGGCAGCTGCAGAATGAGAAAAACAAGTCAGATCCGGGGGCTCTGGTGAAAGCCAGACCTTGAAACGACCTTCCAGATGTTGTCGCAAGTCCATGTCTACACTTTGCGGACGACGTGAAACCATGGAGTTCCAATGGCAGTGCCCCCAAATGTATCCAGACGCAGCAAAGCGGTGGACGTTGAACTATCACCTTCCTCCGAATGACGAACAGTGCGCCCATATGTCACTTTGAGGAGACTCAGCGAATGCCTTTGGTATACATGGTGAGAAAGGACCAGAAAACGTCATGAGGATAGGGACCTAAAAGGTCTTGGTTATCTAGCTCTGTCAACTCCAAACGCACGGAAGACGTGGCCCACATTGCGTGTGTCCAAGGGGTACTACGAAAATGGTTGCCGGCCTCAAATCCGTGGACTGAGAAACGCGTCTCGTAGTGCTTGACTTCTCTCCCCTGGAGTGCCGTCGCCGCCGAGGGGACCCAATTCTCACTTATGGTCTGTTTGAACAAGGCTTGGCCAACAGTAGTTTCATCGATGACCCAGAAAACTCACGGCGGGGACATGGTGAGATTTTCAAACTCACAGCTCGCACATTCACCAGGCAAACTTTTCCTCATTTCGGGTAGTAGCTGCGTGAAATAACCTTCCTCGAACGTAGTCCACGCTCCTTCTAGGACCCACTTCAAATCACTATTAGACACTTATTTTTGCGAGTTCTCGCGTCGAGAATTTAAGAACGGTGCTACACCCTTTTTGTACTTGTTCGTTTCAGGTGAACGACATCCCCTGAACGACAATAACAAACCCGATCCGGGAATCTTGGGGAAAAACCTCGATCCTGTGTATTAATCCGTGAAAGCTCTAAATCTGTTAATTAACCACGACCAACGACCTCCCAGACGTCCTTGGGAGTCCATGTCTACTTTTTGCGGACGACTTGAAATCCTGGAGTTCCAATGCCAGTGC
>NW_008751866.1:621080-627194 GCF_000715545.1 Opisthorchis viverrini
TTTTCTCATTTCGGGTAGTAGCTGCGTGGAATGACCTTCTTCCAGCGATTGTTCACGCTCTTTCTAGAACCCAGTTTAAAGCACTATTAGACATTTATTTATGCGAACCCTCGCGCTGGAAAGCATACTGCCCAGGGCTGAAAACATAAAGAGCAGTGCTACACCCTTTTTTCACTTCTGCCTCTTAGGTGAATGGCAGCCACTGACCGACAAGAACCAAACCGACCCGGGAAACGCCTCGATCCTGTGTATCAATCTGTGAATCCGTGAATCCGTGATTGGCTCACATTCTGTCCAATCAGGTGGAGCATGCATTCGTTTGCTTCGTAGCAGCTCGCGACAACCCCTCCCACCAGCCTGATGTTCTCTGTTTGAGGCAGCTGTCTCCCGTAAATCGGGAAGAAACCTGGGGTTCATCAAGTCAGCATATCCAAAGAATTTCGAAAGTACCGAGAGGGAGAGGGTTGCTGGCGTCGGCGATTAGAAGGTCATATGACTAAGTATCCCGAGAGGTTTTTGCGCTCTTTTCAATTCACACATCATATTGCTCTTATAGTAGGACCGATCTGATATAATCCTATCTATCAATAAGGTCATGAAGCGTCAAAGAGTTCAGGGACAAGGATCCGAAGCTGTAGCGGGCTCCGGAAACTTGAACACTCCGAGAGATTAAATGGTTACATTCTGAGATGTCGTCGGATATAGAGTGAGCTGTTGTACGCCTGGAGAATATCGTGTAGTAATTGCGGTGAAAGTTTATAAAAGCACTATACTAGGTGAAATTCCGACCACATGGGCATCTATTTGAGCACAGGTGACTACGTTTGGAGCCTTTTTATTACTGTGTCCTCGGGGGTGCTAATTCGTGGAACGGTCCACCTGGTTAGACAGTAGTCACAGAATTCCGAAGAGATTGCCAGAGGAGTTTGGCAAACACCTGAGAGTGAGGACCACAGGATTCCACAACATCTGTGTATAGAATCCCGCTGATGAAATGACAAGCTGATTTATCCGGAAGTGCTGAAGCCTACAAAGGTCCTCGCGCTTTATGGATGATCGAAATGTAGTTTTTGAGACGCTTTGGGTACCCGATTACTGGGTTGAGGGAGCAGGTGTTGCGGTTGCTGCGCATCTGTGTTGAATTAAAGCTGCCGAGACTCAGCTGATTGGTCGTGAGACTGGGACGCGCAGAAGACAACCAACGCCTGCTGCCATTGTGCTCTGACGAAAAATTACGTGTACAAACTTGCAAAACTGCCCGGCTACATAGCCCCTCACATGCGAGGCAACCTTAAGCGGAGGTAGAAGATATCGAAGTCAGCTACAAGTGATGTGATTTCCATTCCTTCTGATACTTGTGTGGATTTTGGTTGTGCACCTGTTTTTGCTACCCTTCGACGGTGCGCAGGATGCTCATACCCTTCTTGACGCTTGAAATGCACTCAAACGCCGACCAAACTCATTGAGGCCATCTCCTTCGGACAATCACTCTGACTAGTCTTACTGGAAAGTACTATCCACAACCTTCTAAGATGCTTGGCGTCCCCCTGGTTGTTGAACAATGCAGCCAGCCACATCTCAGAACTGAATCCCGAGTATGAATCTGTTCAAAGGCTGGACACCTGTTCTTCCTGAAGCAATATCCGCAAATTGTTGGACGTCAGGAGGAAGGATCGAGAAGGTCGACAGGTTCAGAAAGCTGTATGAAAGCTGTTCCAAGTGATACGCGCAACAAACCCAAAAGTGCATCTGATGGAAAGAACGATAAAATAAAATTGAAAAAATAAAATAAAATCGGTTCGTTAGTCTCTATAAAATGCCCTGAATATTTAAAGTGAACACTGAACATTAATTCAACTTCAATCTGCTACTACCCGACCTGGCTTTCGATCGGCAAATGTGCGGTGAATTTGGAACCTTCAACAGCATTGGAGCTAAACGAGTTCTTCGTTTCCTCGAGCAACACTGGGCTGTCGGTCCATCTGACTATTTACCTATGGGGCCGACATCTTCAGCCAGTGCTGGTCTGACTTGTTTGTCTCTCCTGGATAAGCGGACCACCCCAACCAACTGCGACCACAGTAGTGCCATTTTCAAAATGGTGTTAATCTCGAATGTCACAATCTATGGGAATCTGTGTGACCCCCTTTCTAACTTGACTGCCTACATCGCTTACGAAGGTACGTGAAGATATGACCCATGAACATCGAGCAGGATTCTGGTCGAGAATAGGCTGTGAAGACCACACCCTCGTCACACACTTTGTCAAGCGTTAGGATATCGGTATGCGAATAGAAACCCTATATTTTTAGTTTTCCCTGACTTCAGTGTTGAATTCAATTCTGTCGACCGATCTTCCCAACACGGTTGTACAGCAAGGTATCTTCCATACGTCCGTGAATAACTCGTCCTTCGGATTCGGAAGTCTTCAGGTGCGCAGGAGCATATACGGAACTCTCTAAAAGCTTTCCTACAAACAGCGGTGTCCGGCAATGATGCCCACTTTCCCCTTTCTTGTTGAGTTTCCTTAGTACTGAGGTAGTAGGGCAAAATCGGTGGGTTGCCTGAACTTGGTCCCTTGGCCTCTTCGCAAGAAAACATTGTTGACACGGAATATGGAGACGACATTCTTTTCATATTTGAAAAAGAAGAAAGGCGCAAGCGTTATTAGAAGGGTCCATCCAGTATTTTTGCATACGCTTCGCACCCACAAATTGCAAAGTCATACTGGTGGATGTACAGTCTTTGACTCTAAGAGTGCAACGGAAGGCATTGGAAGTTGTGAAAAATTGTTCGTACATCAGAAGTTGTGTTAGTGGTGACAGACGAATCTTAAGGATTAGAATTGCGTTTTGCTATTTTGGACCACTGATATTATCAGAAAGGAAGTATCAGGTCTCCCGTGGCATGTGTTAGGCTAGTGTGTTCTGTTCTGGTGTATGGCTGCAAAACTTGATCAACAGGGGTGGCAGGTCTGCGACACTTAGGACCTTGCCCACCGATGTCTTTGTTCGGTGCGTTCAGGATTGACGAGAGGTTCTGGCGAATTTCAGCTGACTCTTCCGCCAACACCAAATTAATTTGACAATAGGTATCAGACGAAACTTACCTTGATCATAAATTGAGTCATTTCAGAATGTCACTTCCGTGGATTGGATGTCGCTACGAAAACCTTGCTTTATATGCGCCTTGTTGCTACATTGTTATAATTAGCGTCGGGATGAACTTTGAAAAAGCTCTGTATGTTCGCCACCCTGCCTAGGGAGCCAAGGCTGTAATTTGAATTACGAAAGGGTGTATGCACGAAGACACTTCTCAACCTGAGCTAACAAGCCACCGTCTTTTTAGGTGCACCTCTCAAGGACTACCCTCCTCTGGGGTGTCACTTATCTACACTACATGTGTATGTTCTGTGTACTATCCTAGAATGATTTCTGTTCCCGTTAAATTTTGCAGTCGGTGAAGTCCGTTACTTGCTCAGTGAACCCCATCGGACTGTCCTTCCTCGCAATACTTATCCGGTTTGATAATCAAACTTTTCAAATTAATCCACAAAAATGTGCGGTAAGTTCTGTCGTTCTGTTGTTTATCATTAGTTGATACGTCAACTGGACTTTGTGGTCGTTGCAGTTGTATATTGGACGGATTCGAGTTTGCGATGATCTCCAATAACTTCGAATAGTTTGTTAATTTTTTTCAGTGTGGTTTGCACAACTGGGACACCAAGCCGACCAGGTCGTTCACTACCAGGTGGCGCGGGGTCTCATATGCTTCCAGATTTCCGGGTGTGGACAGGAACAGCAGGAAACTCAAAGTTTGACGGAACTTGTCGGTCGCTGTCTTGCACTTTAATGCATCAGTGTTCTTAAGCTCCAGTCCAATTCACCTACTTAGAACCGGGTGACCAGACAAATACTCTAATAGTCCACAACCTTCGAAAAATATCGTACACATCTTGAGTACACCCAGCTGAACTATACAAACTATTGATGCTTAGCCACTGAATGATCGTTAAGTCCTCTGAGCAAATTCTCAGATTTGAAGGCACTTACATCGACTGAAACTGAGGGGACAGAATAAGGGTCTCCACGCTAGATCCTTATCCAAATCCATTTTGGAAAGGGTTGGCCGGTGTTTTCCGCTCACCCAGTACTATTTATGATCTCACACAGACCATTCGTATAAGCAAAAACAATCACAAGGCGTGAGCTTATCAAGAACCTATTTCTCCGTATGGGCAAGTCGTACGTAAACTCATGCACACATCCCGACGGTGGAAGGAAAATTTCAACACACCATGTTCCCAGTTTACCCAGATCAACGCATAAACCAAGGACTACCTGACCTTCAGTATTACCCCCTGACGACGACTCTCGTTAATAAAAACCACCCACTCTGCCCTCCTGTCAGCATCAGTGTCATGGCTATCATCAATAGTGTCACTGTCGTCACCCTCATCGTTGTGAATACTGTTACCACGACCTGCACATCGCTTCCATCGTGAGTGGAATGTCCTGTGCTATCTGTATTTCTGTTCACCATCTGTCGAATAAGACTCTTGTAGCATTTAATGTATGAAAAGGCTAATTGTCTCTGTGCTAGTGGGCCTCATCGATCTGGTAACGTACACGGATTTTGTGCATTTATGCTCATTTTGACGCCTGTGATCCATGTGCGGTCATTCCTGACCACTTTGTTGAGATGAAGTACACTACTATCTTCTGGACTGTCTCATAAATTGTGTGCCGCCGTTTGTGAAGGTAGGGACGATAGCAACCTATGTGTTTTAGACAGCACTGAACCTGCTTTCAATTATTGCAATTTTTCAGGAATATTCGCCTATCTGAATTACCGTGTACCGGTCACTCGTCAGGAAGTAGCCACGTTGTTGCTCAATGGGCTTCGACGTCTGGAGTATCGTGGTTATGATTCGGCAGGTTTGGCCATTGACTGTGGTGGCGTGGAAGTGATGAACGGCGTCGCCAATGGGACTCATCCTCCTGGGGATCCGGTGACCATCATACGTTGCAAAGGCAAAGTGGCAGCTCTTGTTCAGGCCGTCGAAAGTACGTCTTCAAGTGCGGTTGTTTTCAATGGAGAGACCACTAAAAAGACCGAACCAGCAGCTGTGACTTTCGAAGATGACACGCCAAATGAAACAAAGGGGGTAACCAAAAGCAGCACAGTTTTTGTCCCTCTTGTACAGACAAAATAACAATCGGGACGAGTGTGACATGAGCTAATCCCGATTTTTCCTTAGAAAATTTGGCCGTGAGCTCTCGATAATTCCTCGTTGTGATAATGGAATGATGCGATGTGTCTCATAGTGATGAAAATGTTTTAGTTCGTTCATACGACATTTCATTGGAACGTGGAATAGCATGCTCTGGAACTAGCTCATGACGTTTGATGATTTGCGGACTGCTCGTTTTTAAGTATGGGATTACGCAATCATCTGCAATGTGCACGGTATTGTGAATGATTACGTTCACTAGTTGTATGGAAAGTTGAATGTTTCCTTGCCTGAGGCAGTTGTTCGAAGTCCACCCGCCTTATTGTGACTTCGTCAGCTCTTTCATATACAAACGTGGTGCGGAGAATATTTGAAATAATCCATACATACGACCCAGCTCCTCTCTACAGAAAAGTGCAGATGACGTCACGTCGACCCGTGATGAAAATTGTTTAGACGAAATCGTCTCGATTCAGTAGGGGATCCGACCACTGTTTGCGAACGGCGATTAGCTAAAGTTTGACGCTGTCATCTAGAAGACGAAACCAAGGTTCTCTTTGAATTTGATTGAATAATGCACAGCCACATTTACCACATATGACTGCAGAACTCCAAATGAAAAGCTCTGAAGAGGTGATCTGATCTCGAGAATTGATGAATAAATTAATCGTCTTACGACTGTGAAGCTAGTGTATCAAGGGTGCGTTGAGAAATGCCAAAGCTGAGAGGATTGAATATGGTCGGGAGGTGTGGTCCGGGCCAATGAAGAATGTGAGAATTTTATTGTGAGGACTTCTGTAAAACTTTGTGGCGACATATTGTACACACAGTACGTGGTAAATAGTATATATATATATATATATATATATATATATATATAG
>NW_008751866.1:628161-644713 GCF_000715545.1 Opisthorchis viverrini
GCTGTTCTTGGTTCTGAACCTTCAGCGATTCAATCCATTTTAAATAAACTAGCTAGTTTTACCGCATGATTTGGCGTAAGCTTCACACCCACAATAAGTAAAGTTTTGCTAGTGAAGTGGATCAGACCGGTCAATCCATGTGGTGGACAAATTTGGTCATCTGAACAGCTGTCTGAAGATCGTCTGAAGACCGGATCATTTCTGCATTATGAAGGCAATAACAGCTTTCTCTAACCTTGGGTACATGTGATGTCAGCTTGTCTGCCAAAGCACCTGTACGACCCATGTATCAGAGACGTATTCCTGCCCAGGAGGTATACGAATAATTTTTGTGTTTTTATCACTGTTGTTCGGGTCTGGTTGGATTGCCAGATCAACAAAGCTGACATACATCGGATGGCTTTTGGAAAGATTAATCTCCCCGCAGTAAACAAGCTAATACTGTTCTGTAGATCACGGTGGTTAGGGGATGTCCTTTTGTCGGGGAATAATCTACCTTGCACATCTCTTTTTGCCCTACAATATACCATTGACTTCCTGGGTCCTAGCTCATCAGCAAGTGGTGATACTGATAGCCATGACTTAGTCACGCAATGTGCACCTCTCCCGTATCAGCGCTATTGCTCCAAATGTCTGGCTGCCCAGTCTCCCACTTAATGAGGACGATGTGAACTCACTTTACAGACCAGGTAATCGCCCCGATTGACTGATAACACCTTACCTACTCTCCACTTTCTCGGTGTGCGAAACTATGGTACGTGGTTTATAGCATATTTACTGACTGAATGGTCGTATAGCTTTTTAAGTGCCCTCTTTTATTCGGTATGGTTGTTTTGCTAAGTCTACAGCTCGAGGTTGGCGAAAATGTATCGGTAGCTTTCTAGATCTTGGCAGTTGAATGCACGTCAGCCATCATTGCAGTCGTGCGACTAAGGACACCTTGGATTAAGTGTTTTCCACCCCCGCCTTTAACCTATTAGAAACTGGAACCGATCGATAAGTCACACTTCAGAACAATTTGGCGAACAGTTCACCGGTTGTTTACCAAGGCTTTCTGTAACAGGAATTTATTTTTATGCCCGCGGCACAGTTACGACCATTTGGGTTGCATAGGGTTAAGATACTTCCCAGCTTCGCAAGCCATATTTGTACTTTGTAAAAAGAAAAATATCTACCTTGCCTGCTCCCAAACTTCTTAGACTCGTTAAAGTCTGATCCGCTCAGTCAGGCCTTGCTTAACAACCACGTGGGGATCGCTCATACACGTTGGGCTACTCATGGTGAGCCAAGTGAACGAAACGCACATCCACAAACATCCGGTGAAGACAACGCATTCATTGTGGTCCACAATGGCATTATTTCTAATCACAAGGATCTCCACGCGCTGCTGGTATGTCTTCGTTGTTCTTGTCTTAGAGCTTTCAAAATTTTTAATGCGTTTTCCGACATATGGTGTGCTGCTGTAGGACTCAACGCATCATCTCCCTCCCGAAGTGGACCCGCTTCGATCCCAGCAAAGATCAGACGCCCGTTTCACTTTGGTGACGTTTCATCAGGAGATTTTGTGTATTAGTTTGAACGTATTTTTGACGTAATCAGAGGTGCGGTGGCCGGTATTCTTTCCATTACCTGGTGCCGTCATTACTGTCAGTATTATTGTTTGAGCTGTGGAGCATTGGCCATAATTACTCAACACAATTTCGTTAATCTTAGCGCCAAAGAGATGGGGGTGGTAGCTACGTTTCAACGCCTTATAAACTATATTTGTCATACATGTGGCTTGTTGGAAACACGACAAAGTTTACCGATCTTTATGAGTTACTTTACGGATCACCGTTGCACTTCTTCGGTGCCATTTGAGACTAGTCGAAAAAGAGCGGATGGCCAAATAGTGCATGCAGCGCGCAACGGACTCGCCGTAGTCATCTACTGAATGTGTTGTGTCGCTTGTGGTCCAGCTCTTCAGTCCATCTGACACGAACCGTGAAATCGTCATAAAAAGTAATGGGATGACTTGTGACTACTGGTTCGTTTACTTAATAAGTCGAATTACTGTGTCGCAGTGTAAATTATAGAGCTTCAGATGTAAGCTCACAGAATTTTGTTTTTGGGGAGGTGATCAGTAGCCAATAAACGTGCGACCGATGGTTGTGGTAAGTGCATCCTTCGAAAAGCTACCCTCCTCAGTCAAAATAGCCGATTAGTTCACCAAATCACTCAGCTGTTTGACCTCCGGTATTTTTTTCACTACAACTCAACAACCCATCTCCTTTGATCTTCTGAAATCGGGAACGACCCTGATGCTGAATGACATTCTTATGTAAGTGAGTATCTCCGGCCTGATAGATAAACCAGAATCGATGCCCTCCTTTCAATGGCTGTTGTCCACAGACTTGGTACGTCAGATAGGTACGTCATATACTCCTTCACCTCGTCTGTCGTGGTAATCTCGGCCTATCTTCTGATGCCAGAATAAATCGCTATATTTGTCAAAAAAGTTTCCTGTCTCGCTGGTTAGGACAACATTCCACTCGGTGGATATCCCGATGCTTCGTTTTTTCCCTATGTATTGAGTCGATCCTATTTTTTTTCTCATAATTTTGCACATCGCGTCGAATGCAGGCTGACACTATGCGGGGGACCTGTTTAGACAGTGCAATCTATGCGTCGGGCTGTCTCAGCCACTGGCAACGGTACTCTCTAATGGTTTTGATTTCTTTTGATTTTTTATTCGACCAAGTGGCACTACGAGTACTACAGTGGTGAACCGGTGAATGAAGTCCAGTTCTTTTGATTTGATGTCTTGTGCCAGTTCGACCAGCCGGTAGCTTGTTCAGTCTGCGTACGTTTGTACCCGAACTTACAAGTCTGGAGGATTGAGTGCGCAGTACTTTAGTAGCTTGAAGCTAGGTTTTGGCAGGTGTTGTGGATATTTCTGGGGAATCGATTTCTTAGCTCCAGGGGTCGTCAGATGAAAGGAGGTTTAAGTCGGAAGGCAGTTGTAAAACTTCCCTGGTCAACTCGGTTTTAGGACACATGCTCCCGATTACTCATTCGATCACCAGGCTGCTGTGGTTCAAGTCAGAAATTTTCTTAGGACGTGGATAGCCACTGGATAAAGCTTTACCCTAGAAACCGTTGTTTCTTCCAGACTACAACTTTGCGGAAGCCACCCGTCCTACCTACCCTTTCACACTGTTCCTTTCTTTTCGAATTTAGATTCGGCGTGGATTCACCTTCAGCTCTGACACAGATACGGAAGTGATTCCGAAACTAATGCAGCACATTTATGACCGACACACTGAGACGAAGCCACTTACATTCCTGGAAGTGGTAGAACTAGTCGTTAAGCAATTGGTAAGTTTCACCTTTCCAGCGGTGTCCGGCTATGTTTTTATTTGCCTAAATTTTAATGCAAAAAGAGAAAAGCGGTCAGCTGTTCCGCTGCGTAGCTGCCATGCCAACCGAAGGAGGCACGAAGGCTGGGATACTGCCGGTTGCCCAATCCTAGACAGGGAAACTCGAGAGGCGCTCTAACCACTCGGGCCATTTCGTCGTCATCTCATCCATTGAGGACAGGAGCGCCGCTGTTGATACCTACGGCTGCAAACAGTAATTTTAAAGGCCACTTAGAGAGCTTGGTCAGGACGTCAGCTCTGTTTAACCACGTCAGTCTGATATAACCCTCAATGAAACGGATTATTGGATCTACAAAATTTCATTCACTTTTCCACTGTCCAAAGTTGCAGTCTGTTTGTTGTCGGTTGATTGAAAACTACGTGGCACCAGATTTGCTTGTCCAGCATTTTTGCTTTCATTTTCAACCCTGAATCGATAACTGACAGCCCCAAAGCATAGCAGATACATATTTTCTGTTGTTAGCTTGTGATGTCGAGTTTTCACAAGTAGGCGAAGTGCGGTTGTTTAAGGTTACCCTTGAATAAAATCGTCTTCTATTGTCAGGAGTCCTCAGAAGTATTCGTACTCATGGAGTTAAACGTTCACTCGAAAATTGAGCTGGTGTCTACGTGTGCCTCGAATGAGGCCCACTTATAATGCTCGTATGTGGTATTCAAACGTCGCCTGTTTTTTTGGACACCTTAAGTGGTGAAGCTGGTATTTGGCCATTAGTCTTCATCATCATCGACAGCATGACATCAGTGGTCAGCACCTATGCTTCACTGACGGGGGCGAGATGGACCAAGTGGTTAGAGCGCGAATTTACTGACAGGAAGGTCCGTGGTTCTAGCCAGACCTCTGCCACTCGACTTCCCCTGTCTAGGCTTAGGCAACCTGGCAGTATCCCAGCCCTCGTGCTTCATTCTGGTGGCAGTTAGGCACCGGAAAGGTGTTGCAGCTGAACGATTTCGTTTTTATTCATGTTGCCTGAGGCATATGCTCCATTTTTTTTACTAGTGTTGCGTATCTGCGATTCTGTGGATATTGGCGTGACATGGCGAACCTGTATCCGTCATGTGTGATGTGAGGAACTGGTGTTTTTCATCTAAACAAAAGTTGAATGAGAACGACTAAACGCAGCAAGTTATGAAAGAACACGTATTCTCGTGTATCAACAATGGTTATAAGAAAGTTGACGGATATGAATTCGTCATGTGTTCTCGTATCTTATCCGTCACCTATGTCACCTTGCAACAGTAGTTTAAACGAAAAAATGTTCCAGCGAATGTTCCCGGCTGCACTGCCAGCTAAGACAACTCAGTTCACGCTAGAATGGTGTTCATCGATATGGTGGGTTAGGGAATCAACCGTACTGATGAAGTGAATTTTTTCAGGCAACAACAACAAGTATATGGACCCATCGTATAGTCGAATCTCGCTCCAACATATCCTTTTGGGGCGTAGGTCAGTTATTTAGGGAACCAGAATTTGTCTCCTCTTCGGTTCTGGTAGACTGTTTTAGGATGCCCCGTATTTGCACGTCACCGGTAGTCGCCGAAAGGTGTAAGGCAAGGCGCTGGTTGTCTCTGGCCAACTGCGGCCCGCCCCACATATGCGGCCTTAGCGCAGGTCGACTCAGCCAAGGTGTAACACTCATCGACGTGATTGGGCATTGGGTCAGAGCACTTAGACAGGTTGTAGTAGTTCGTTGAAAATTCAAAAAGCGCGTCTCTGATAATCTCTGATTCTCCCTTTGTGGCGCGGATTTTAGCCTAGGTGGTTGAGATTGTAAGCATTGTATCTAGACAGTCCTCCTTGCTTTAATCCAAAACTTCTTGAATGCGTTGAAGTTTTTGTGAAAACTTCCGGATCAGTGAACCGGGAATCAATAACCGAGTTTGTTAGCACAGCAGTTCAATGCCCTCCCTTGTTCTCTTTATTTAAGACAAAGTTTTTTCAGTGTGCGCTTTACCACAGTTTTCTATCTCCCATCTTCGTTGTATTCTTACAGGAAGGCTCCTTCGCCTTGGCTTGCAAGAGTCGGTACTATCCAGATGAAATAGTCGTTACTCGGTAAGTAAGGACGGTGGCTTTGTCCCAAATTGTGCTGCTTCCTTTACGTCTTTGTACGTTTGTCGATGAGTAACCTTTGCACCACTCAGGTCCAACTCATGAGTGTTGTCCACTGGTTTCCACTGGAAGACACTGAGCAATTTCCGGTCAATTCTGTGATAATTGCGGACTAATTACGCCAGAACAGGAGGACGACCGTCCAAACGAGAGTGGTGTGACTATGAACAAAGAATCTATCCCGCAAAACCCCAAAATTGCAACCAAAAAGTTGCCCAGTCGGTTTTAATCGTGTGTCACGCTACCTGGCTGGGAAGTCCTGACTGGCGGGTCAATGGATCGTCACACCAGGGCAGTTACTGGGTTATCGTTCGATGATTCAGGCAAACCAATCACATCGCTCAAGTGTGAACACGTTTTCGTTCCGACGTGAAGATTCAAACGCGTCCAACATGCGTTGGTGGAGTATTGGTTGCACGCTAGCCTCGCATGTCAAATGTCTGGGGTTCAAATCCCGGCACGGCCATTGGATATGCACTACTGATGAGCTCTGATAAGAGCGAAACTCGAGTCCAGTGCTTCCCTCTGGTGTGGACTCACCGGAATACTTACGCCAGGACTGGAGGGCGACCGTTAAAACGAGAGTGGTATGACTGAACAAAATCCTATGATAATGTTATTATTACCATCCACTCTTTCTCACTAAGCGGATGCTTTCCGATGTTTCCAATCGATTGAAGCAATGACATGTTTCAGTCCCACATTTCCCGTTGAATCTATGCCATTTTTGCGGAACAATCACTTACCATCTGGCCAGTAGATTACGTCGTAAAGAATCGCAACAAATGCGAGTCTCGCATCAGCAAAACGAATGCAGTTTTACTTTTGGCATTCTGATGGCGGTGTTCTACGGGTGGTAGGAATGAGCCGGTTCGACTCTAAATGTTAGTTGAAATGCCAGATGCATGCAACAGTCAATGAACGAACCGGTGCGTTTTTCCTGCAAGCCGCTTCGTTGAATGCCTGCTGTTCGTTTTCATTCATTCTGGTTGGCTTTCAGTAGATACTCACGGGCTTCTTTAGGGCTCTCCGTGCACATCCTAACGTTACTGTGAGTCTCAACCCCATCGGATATTCATCTTCTCTTTAGCTTTCGAGGCCTGATTTTGGGATTCTCTTGTTTACACACTCAAATAGTAGTTGACCACTGATGACTGCCGCGTCCTGTGTTAGGGGCAATGAGTAATGCAGCAATGAGCCGCCGTGTTCCCCAACAGGGTCCACAAAAAGTGAGGGTTTTCGACTTCCTTTCTGGTCAACTCTCTTCGGTGGGATCTTACATCTGGGTCATGGCTGCCGAGCATGCTGTACATTCCTTAAGGGAGTAGGTGAGGTGGCTCAGTGGTTAGAATGGGAATTTACTGGTCAGAAGGTCCGTGGTTCGAAACCCACCCCTGTCTTTCGACTTCCTCTGTCTAGGCTTGAGCAACCTGGCAGTGTCATGGCACCGAAAGGGTGCCGAACGATTATTATGATTATTGTTAAGTTTAACCAGAGATTTTTTTCACGAAGGCTCACTTTATGTTAAGAAAGACGTCAATAGACAACCAGGTATTTCACCCTCACTGGAAGTCGTCAGGTAGACAAACACTATCGGTTCTGTCCAACCTTGAGTAGTCGTTGGCGCCAGGTTTCTGGTTGTTTTCTTCGTAGTGGATAGTCTAGGTTGGCGATGAAAATAGGTCGGGGAACATTTCCGGGGGGGGGGGGCATCGCATTTCTGTTGTACGATCGTGTTTGATACAGCTCAAGGGAACCTAGCTAAGTTAGGTGACTATTATACATAACTGGTTGCGACATTTTACCTGTCTATGATACTTTCTTGAAATACCATGTATCGGACGGATAGTTTTAACATGGTAATTAGATTCATGAACCCCGTCGAAAAGACGTCTTGTTTATCTTTGTAATATACTACTCATAAGGTTGCTGAAAATCCGTCGACAGCCCACGACCGGTTTTGCCCTTTCTGGGGCTCATCAGGTAGGCGCAGTCCCCGGGTTTCCACCAACCTTATGTTCTACTTGAAACCATTACATTATAAGGATACACATGTATCGCGATATCTCGAATATCGTAGCGACTGAAACATGAGGTGACCTGGCGCAGCACATTCAGTTGCCTGCGAACATCACAGACGAGAGATTCAGCTGGGTTGCAGGTGAGTCTCTCGAAAAACCAAATTAGTTTGCAAATGAGTGTATATTCGCTAAAGACGTCTTGTTTCCTCCAAAGCAGTTTGTTCTACGGCAAGGGGCTTTGCTATATATCCTTTATTTGTCAGTCTGCAACTCATCCAAAAGACAAAACTAGTTGGACGTCATGCCTTCTACAACCTTCCAAAAACGGCAGTTCACGGGCTTGGTAGCTGTTTCGCGACTAACTAGTAAATATTCGGGTTTTCTTGACGGAACATGCTACTCTTGCTAAAAGCCCTTCGATAGCCCGCAACTTGTTCCATCCCTATCAGGCGCAGTCCCCAAGCTTTGTCAAGAAAATACACTGCGGTATCCCGAATATCCTTCCGACTGAAACATGAGCCGGCCTTATGCAACTTGTTTTTCCGGGGCTTTATCGGTTTGCTTCTCAACGTTTTTTTTTGATTAACTACCTGTGTTTTTTCTTCCATGTACTAACCCGCATTTGTCCAATAAATGTGGCACGTATGGTATCTATTGACGACCTTTCCGGAACCGATAAATTCCTTGATTCTATTGTCTTCTCGCTCTAGTTGACTTCCATTAATTATCATTACTTTCCTGTGGCTTTTGTTCATATTCAATGTCTTGGACTCAGAGAAGCCTCTGTCGGTAGCTGACCCCTGTGCGTGGTACGCGGGAGAGGGACACATAGATGGTTAGTGACACTAACAGATGTGAGCAACCAATGGGGCTCCTGCGTTTAGTCTGTTCAATTTATTGTGTAGCTGTCCTGATCTCCACTCTATCTGAAAAGTACAACAAATCAACGTTTGTTCCAGTTCCCTCCATCCATACAGTCTTGTAGCTGATTAGTCCATCCTCTCGAGGGTGTATCTATCATCCTTATCAAGTATTATCTCCCATAAACGAAACTAGAACCAACCAACCAACTTTAGGTACATAGCCCATGGTCTCCACCCTGCAGACGTTTCCTTCCTACACTGGATAAACCCCTCTGGTTTGGTGGGACTCTACAGTCCAATCCCAATTCACGTTACCTTTCTGCAAATTTTCAGTCGTGGATCCCCGCTACTGGTCGGAATAAAATGCCGTCACGAACTCACGATGAACCATCTTCCAGTCTTTTTCAGGGACAATCGTAAGTTGCAGTGTTTTTCTCTTCACCGACTATCTCACAATTTATTTTGGTTGCTAACTAGTCCTGATTTCAAGCCATCATGGTTGTTTAGATGTTACGATCAAAATACCGATCTCACTTGAAGCTGTTTTCGGTCCTGTGCGCACGCATTTTCGGACGTGATTGGAATAAAGTCAGAGGTCACGCAAACTGCCAAACACCAGGTGACCAATTCGGCCAGGTTTAAGGACAGACGGAGAACCAATTAAGAGGACATCTTCCGATTGAGCCAGTTAAGGGACGTTTCTCGAACTGAACCTTACGATCCATGGGTTGTGGGAATTTCAACTCGTATTTTATCGTTTTTGGGTCCTTGATCTTCCGGTTCAAAGCGCTTCACTTGATGGAGATTGTTTCCTATCTGCCCAGCAAAAAACCATTCCAAACGAGTGATTCGCCACTGCTGAGTTCACAGAAGTGCGGTATTAATTTAGATTTCCTCGCAGATGCGACTTCTAAATCAGGTGATTTCGCTCTCATTTAAAATTCGTGGGAAGTCTTCCACATCCATTTCGAGCTCACTGAGGTACAGGAAAGCTGCAAATCGATCGTAGAAGATTGAATTCGTTTTCTCAACGTTTATAAACGCGAGCGGAATGATTTCTTTCAGGCCTCAGAAGTTTAATCTAAAGCACTCCGAATTCCCTCTGCGCAGTCGATAAATGTTTGCTCCTTCGGAAGCTTCAACAGCCGTTTGCTCCTTGGAGCAACGCATCTGTAAATTCGATTTCATGTCCACAAAGTGTATTTTCAAGAGTGAGAGCACAGTCCTATTATGTATGAGTACTTCTGACGATTGGGGCGTGGAAATAGTTCCCCTTTTTGGGAATCCTCATCCAAAACGAATTATGAACTTCATATCCGACCGCAATTCATCGCCAGTGGACCTCGCTATTGGTCGTCAAGTAACGCTCCACGGAAGTGTCAGTACGGGACTTTTGTGAAGCCAACTTAAAGGATAGTCACCTCGTAGTAAAGTAAACGTGAAATGAAAACCCTGAACTTTTTACATAATTCACTCACTACTCGCACCGACGGATTGAACCCGGGTCGACTCGCGGGTCACAACGGCGGCCACTTTAACTCTATTTCGCCATCTCTACAGATTACTGCAAACGTTTCATCACCGGTCGAAATAACAACGTCCGTGCGTTAAGGTCGGAAGTGTGTGTGGGTTGATACAGAGTCCACTCACCATGACCGATCATTGGTCGTTTGAGTGATCATTCCTATTAGCTTGTTGTTTGACGTGTCTTTAAGTTGGTAGGCTTGAAAGTTGATGTCTTCGGTGACCCCGCCGTGGCCTTCATTCGTTTTCCTCCACAATGAGATCCGTTTCTTGTCCATTGGTCTGGTGGCCCAAGCTGATTCAGTGTCACCCTCACTTGGCAATCCCTTCCTGGTAACGGTGCGTACTCAGGGTCGATTGCCATATGTCGGTTGACTGAATCCTTTCCAGAAAAGACACAAAACACTGCAAAATGAAAGCTGTCGGAAAGCCGCGGTTGGTTTCGACACACGGATCTTCCGGTCAGTAGTCTCGGACCTTTATCGTTGAGGACCGAGAGACTTTTTGTCGGACCATCAGGAGAGACTCTGGGTGCGAAACGGGCACTCTTTACCATAGTTTCTGTCGCGCGCGAGCCGTCGCACCACTCTGGGGTTCAGTCTGTTCGCTACAGCTTGGACGAACTGCCTTCTGCAGCTCACAGCTCAGTCGTTTGTTTTCGCGATATCACTGGAGTTGGTTGGTCCACGCTGAACTAAGCCGTTTGGATTCCTCTCGAATAATGCGAATCCCATTTGTGTTTGATGTGGTGGCGTATTGTGTTTCTGCTCATAATGAGTGTTTGTCATATCTCTCATTTCGGTACTGCACAGATGGAATAGGTGAGTGAGATTTTCTTAGCTCCGCCTATCAGTGCGTGCGCCATTTAGTTTCTTTTTTTGTATTCAGCCAGCCCCCGATAGCACAATCCTCCCACGCTTGAGATCATTTTGAGTTGCACGACACTTTTTATCACAATTATTCCCGCCATCTGTTTTTGTTCAAGAAGGCCTGGTATGATGCTAACGACCTTTTTTCTTCTTCGGAAAACCCCTTCTTACTCTGTATAACTGCCCTGTGTTATCGGATTGCGTTGGTTTGAGAGTTTTCCCTCACCTACCACTCCACCTGGCCCGGTAACCTTGTCACCAGACAGATATCCCAGGCTTGTGGGCATGCGCACTTTTTTGTGTGTATGGGGTTGAAAACTACATGTTTTGACCGCCTAAACACCTTTCAACACGTTTTATTCCCGTCAGTCTGCAATATCTTGGTTCATTGACGACGGTACACCATTCTTGTTTCGCCAATATATGTGCTTTGTGCAACCTGTGTAGGTTTACAATGCGATGATGCAATTGCCTCAAAACTCCAACCTCAACTGACGCTAAGGGATTCCCTCCACCATGAATTGCACATCACTGAAACTCTGGGGAGCGGTTCGGTAATTGGCCGTGGTAAGCGCATATCGCAGTATCGATGTGACGGTAGCCCTGATTCTCATCGTAGCCTGCCAGCTGAAGCACAGGCGTAATCACACTGAGTGCAGGTAAGGGTATGAGGACCGATCATATCAGTAATCAGAACGAGGAATGAGTCTCGTACTCTAACTCTCTATCTATAGCATAATTATGCCGCATAGCTGCCACGAAATTCGAAAAACCCAACACACTTGAGGTACTGGCAGGTTGCAGAAGAAATAATCGTTACAATCTCAAATCTAGAGATGGTCATAAAGGTTGAAGGCTCTTGTTTTTTCTCGTAAATCACTCCGTACGCAATCTTGTTTATGAAACCTTTGCGGCCTCTTGGCTGGGACCTGTGTGGCTCTTGCAGGTGACTGGAAACCCTATGGTACGTGGCACGCAACCGACTTCCGTGACGAGCATCCTGTCATATTTC
Source organism: Opisthorchis viverrini (assembly GCF_000715545.1). NCBI lineage: Eukaryota > Metazoa > Platyhelminthes > Trematoda > Opisthorchiida > Opisthorchiidae > Opisthorchis > Opisthorchis viverrini. The sequence continues at coordinate 639,980 of NW_008751866.1, forward strand.
AACCAGACTACCTGGTTGAAGACTGTCTGCCGTTGTCCCCTTAGTTTATTGTGGGTGTTTCAAAAAATACACTTTTTCACCAGTAAAAACTAACCTAAAGATTCGTTTACCTACTAATTTGCTTTCAACGGGAGACTCGGCTGAATTCAGCTGAACACGAATGAATGTGCTGTACAAGTCCACATCGTATTCTAGTTGGAACGACATTCGATAGACCACTGGAGATTATCTAGACGAAGTACACTTTTCACAAGATTGGTGAAATCAGCCCTAGTGAGTAGTTTGCTCTGTCCGCAATGTCTCAGATTTTGTCTTAACTGAAATATGAAGCGATCTTTTGCAGCACATTCAGCTGTATGACATCGTAAACGAGCGATTCAACTGGGATTCAAATGAGTCTCTCGAATTAAAACCAAATTAGTACGCCAATGAGCATAGTTCGTAAGATGTGCCCAATAGGTTGATGAAAACTCGGGGAGTGTGCCTATCTGGAGGGCTCAAAATAGCATTAAAGCAGTCGTGAGATGTTGAGAAGTCATTGACAACCTTGTGAATAGTGTGTTCCGCTAAAGTTCTCAGTGCTGGTACAAAAGATCAACAACTCATTACCCGCTTGACTGAGGTCAGGGCACAAGTATCTTTATCGTGGATGCCATCATGGTGTAGATGCTCCACGTCTGTCTGTCTGTCTGTCTGTCTGTCTGTCTGTCTGTCTGTCTGTCTGTCTGTCTGTATGTATGAATGAATGAATGAATGAATGAATGAATGAATGAATGAATGAATGAATGAATGAATGAATGAATGAATGAATGAATGAATGAATGAATGAATGAATGAATGAATGAATGAATGAATGAATGAATGAATGAATGAATGAATGAATGAATGAATGAATGAATGAATGAATGAATGAATGAATGAATGAATGAATGAATGAATGAATGAATGAATGAATGAATGAATGAATGAATGAATGAATGAATGAATGAATGAATGAATGAATGAATGAATGAATGAATGAATGAATGAATGAATGAATGAATGAATGAATGAATGAATGAATGAATGAATGAATGAATGAATGAATGAATGAATGAATGAATGAATGAATGAATGAATGAATGAATGAATGAATGAATGAATGATGAGGAGACTAAGGCGCGGGATGGAAACGAATCTGTTGTATAGACTATCAGCACGCATATCCAAGATGCACATACCTCCAAACCCTTACTCAGACAAACGAGATAAAAACTTACCCACCGGTTGGCAGCACTGTCCTGCTAGGAGCACGAAGTAGCCGATCTCGGAGGACGAACAGTACTTTCGATCCTTTCTGTCAATTCGTTTGGCGTCCACCTCCTTTTCCGCGCTACCATAAATCTGATGAGGAAAGCAGCTATCTCGCCGGACGATACTTTAGCTGAATACGCAGGAAGTTTGTTCGTCTTCTTGTCATCTTTCGTCTTACTGAGCCCCACACGACACCGACCCACCGCCTAATTTGCCCCATTTTATCTCCTTTTATGGCCAATATCCTTTTTTCGTCACTGCTACCTGTGTCGATCCCGCAACCTCACTGTTTCCGCACCACTCCGTAATTCCGTCCATCTTCGCCAAGTGATTGTGCCCTGCCGCCTGACTGACCTTTCAGCTTCGTATTTTTCTTTTAAAGCTACACCATCGCTCTATCTATATTCCCGCTTTTTTTAAAGTTCCAAATGGTTTACGCACACACTTACCGTCGTCTTGTTTACTTTTTGTTGTGTATTTTTATTTATAAGGCGCCTCCGATCGTGAAGCTTCGCTTCTTCTGTAAACCGTTTTGTTCATTGTAAAAAAACATTACCGAAAAAATTATGCGTGCACCGGCCGAGATGATTAGGGCGCGAATTTACTGACCGGAAGGTACGGGGTCGAACACAGCTTCGTATTTTTCTTTTAAAGCTACACCATCGCTCTATCTATATTCCCGCTTTTTTTAAAGTTCCAAATGGTTTACGCACACACTTACCGTCGTCTTGTTTACTTTTTGTTGTGTATTTTTATTTATAAGGCGCCTCCGATCGTGAAGCTTCGCTTCTTCTGTAAACCGTTTTGTTCATTGTAAAAAAACATTACCGAAAAAATTTTGCGTGCAACGGCCGAGATGATTAGGGCGCGAATTTACTGACCGGAAGGTACGTGGTTCGAACCAGACCTCTGACTCTCGACTTCCATTGTCTAGACTTGGGCAACCTGGCAGTATCCCAACCCTCGTGCTTCCTTCGGGTGGAATGGCAGCTAAGCATGGTTTTGAAAATCTTGGTTGAATCTATGTCCCTTGAATAATATACTGTGCTGATTCGTTTTTTGGAGTCATTATTTTTGTGATTTCCGATCGTCACTCGAAAACATCCATCTAAATGTTGGGTAGTTGGGAAACACAGCTTTCTAGAGTTTACAGCGGCAATGTCTTTTTTGTGGCTTACTTCCGATGCTTGCTGACTGAAGCACTCAAACTGACCTACTCCGAGTAACACCTTTCCGAGGGAGACCAGGAATCATGGCATATATACTTCGTCGTCAGAAGAAATATATTCTGCTCCTTTTGGTCTGCCTTGGCATAGACCCTGCCTCCGTTTTTGTCCATTTCTCACATTCCGTTGGCAAACTGGGGATCATATCTAACCGACGACCTCGGTAGTGCACTGCTTTTCAGCGGCTTTCATCAACCTTGTGGGTATTGCCATGTAGATGGTCTTCGATTCACCTACATGACCGATTAGTTACTTTTCACGCTCCATTAACTTTGATCCCCAACGCAGGGAGCGTGCAACCGTTTGGTCATCAATCTGCTCGTATCCAGTTTGGTGGCCCTTCATCGATTGCCGTTTTTAATGGAAGAGTTATTTACAACAATGACTACCGCTCATTGTGGATATTCTTCAAAAAAGACGTTTATTACAGCTACGCAAAACGAGTGTGGTTTAAGAATCTCACTGGTGGTTGCAGATGCCTCGGATTCGGGACATGTCGATCGAACTTCATGAGAATTCGTTGTACGGTATTTCCCAGCACCATCTCGCATCCATTCGTCTCTGTTTCTCCCCTTTATGCAGGTACAATCTCAGAGGGGTATAAATTTAATTCATCGTGACTGTTGTACCCACTTGTTCGGAATATCTGGTATTCATACGATTTCCCAATGAATATGGGTGCTTTCGTCGCTTCAGATTATACGTCACAAGTCCCCTCCTCGAAACTTTCCGCCTTCGTATCAGGATAATTTAAGCTTTTTATCAATTCATTCTCATTTTCTTGTCGATATCACCAACGAAAGATACGGGAGATTCTTGGAATAAAATCGATCAATTGAATCAGTTCTCGTATTCTTGCTGCTAGGATTTTTTCAGGACTTTCTCACTATTTCAATTGCAGGTGTTTCATCCTTCCTGCTGTAGCTTGGCACCAGGCTTTCCAGGTACCCATCACCTTCAAGCAGGCTAGAGTTGACTAGCATCTGGTGACCGTATCAATCAGGCAGGCGTTCTCTTTTCCCACAATCTCAGATACCTAATAACCGCTATTTTACATGCAGTGTCACGCTCTCAGCACGCTTTGTTGTTCGGCAAACAGCGGTTCTGATTTGCTACCAGTCCCTGTAAAAGTTCAAAACTACCTGGATGGAGACCTCTAATGCCAGCCTGCAGGAAGCCTAAGAAAGAACACAGTATTCCCTTTGTTTTACTTTCGGTATCAATACTTCACGTAGCTAGGATGAACACACCAGCGCCTCCCCATCACTCACTATTCGTTAACCTCGAAATGTGCATTTGCTTTTTCGTTTCAGCCAAAACCTATGAGGTCCGTACTGCATTTGCCAGCGGCGACACGGTCTCTTCCAGCGCATCGAATCATTACGTCAGCGGAACGCCTTCACATAAAGAGATTGAATTTTTTTTCGCTAGTGACGCAAGGTAGGTTTGTCTGATCAGCGTTGCACTATCTGTGTACAGTATATTACGCACATCTCTACCCAGTGTTGTGCTCTGGTTTTCGCTAGTGACGCAAGGTAGGTTTGTCTGATCAGCGTTGCACTATCTGTGTACAGTATATTACGCACATCTCTACCCAGTGTTATGCTCTGGTTCGCTTCCCGGCTGCCTTATCTCTCTCTCTTTTCAGTTTATATTCGGTTACTACTATGTGCTCTGTCTGTATGCCTGATGTTTGACAAGCCTATCACCATCGGGATCATCACAACCTACGTGAATGGCACAGATTTTCTCAATCTGGCTAAGGATACATCAGAATGGATCCTCTGTGACGTTTTCAAGCGAAAACATCCACCGTTCTTTTTCATTTTTCAGTGGGTGTCGCTTTTTGTGGCAAATGCTCATCGCTCCCCATGCTACGAGTGAAAGCGCTTCCGCAGAATAAGTGCAACTGCGGGAGTTTTGTCGCCTTTTAGACCCAGTCTGTCAAAGCGTTCACCTCCAAGTGAATCTGTTTCATGATCTTGGGTTGCAGTGCATTCAGGCAAGGTACCCGAACCCTATTTTTGGCATCATCATTATCAAAAACAGCAACATCAGTGTTGGCACTGGTGCTTCACTGCCGTACTCATAGTTGTACGAGGGCTGGGATACTGCCAAGGCGCTCACATCTAGACAGGAGGACGATTAAGGTCCTCATCCAAAGCCTTTGGCTCAAAAGCCTAACCGCAAGGCAGCGGTGTTTGGCGGGAAATGC
>NW_008751866.1:644798-682056 GCF_000715545.1 Opisthorchis viverrini
CATGGACCAACCTGGTATGAGAGACTCCGTGAGCATCGTGCGGACACTCCTCAGTATAGCTCAATGGGTCGTCGAGGTACACAAACCGCCAAACCACGGTAAGGTTCAGTCTCTTTATGACGGTGTTTTGGCATTCTAACGGGCGATCGGTATGATTGAACACCCATCCATCTGTCGGACTGCATGGGTCAAAAACTAAGTCAGCCTATTGGATAAGTTCAATGTAGACGGCGTTTGTCCACCCCACAGAGTTCACAATCATTTCAGAGTTGAGCAATTCACACTGGTCCTGCATTTCTTTCTCAAACCATCCATAATAAGCGTCCTTTGTGTTATGCGTGGTTAACACCGGTGTTCTTTGATCACCTTCCCGATATCGGACAGAATCGTTGCTCATTAGATCCCCAAAACATGACTTCGTGCCATGTGATTGAAATACACTGTTGAATTCGATCTGATTACCAGCTCTCTGATTGAACATACGGACAAAGTCATATTTCTGGAAGATGATGATATTGCAGCCGTTAGTGATGGGCAACTAACCATTCATCGGTTAGATCGTCGGGCAGACGATTCCACCACACGAGAAGTTGTGACGTTACAGCTGGAACTGCAACAGATTATGAAAGGTGAGCTCCAGATTGTTTACTGTTGTCTCATTTATTCCATTAGAGGGCTGTCCCTTACCATTAATCTGAGCATTTCGACTGGATTTCATTGTGTTGCTTTTCACCGCGTGACATTTTCCGTTTATAGATTTAGCTGACAAATCGTTCAGCTGTAGCACCCTTTCGGTGCCCAACTGCCATGCCACCCGTAGGAAGCACGAGGACTGGGATACTGCCAGGATGCCCAAGACTAGACAGGGGAAGTCGAGAGGCAGAGGTCGGGTTCGAACCACAGACCTTCAGGTCATTAAATTCGCGCTCTAACCACTGAGCCATCTCGCCCTACCTACCTGACAAATGACCTTCTCATCAGGGAACCTTCGCTTATAAGAGCTGCACTAGGACGTGGCAGTGTTTGGAAATGTCGTCAGGATGTAGCAGATAACAAAACCAAATTGTTTATTCATACATGTGAATCTTCGATGGAGCTACTTTCGGAAAATCAAGTTGTTTGCGTATAAATTGCCTCACCACTACTATATCGAATTTGTAAATATGCGCCTGGAGTATCCACGAGCAGACCTTGGAAAGTGTTCCAAGTTTCTCTCAGAAAGTTGATCTTCTTCTATAGGACCCTTATGTATCTTCTTGGTCTATAACGTTATTCAGCGAAGACTTTGTTGAGCAGTGTGAAATTCCCAACTCGGACGCAGTCTGGCCTCGCTTGCGTCCACTTAAACGCTTCACTCACTTACATCCTCACGTGTAAAGCATTCCGTTTACATCTGCTCATTGGTTGGCTGAGATCCTACTTAAGTTCTAGTCAAAAGGGAATAACAGACTTGTGTTACATGCCAAGTAAGCAATTAGGATAAATCAAACTTTCCCCGACTGATATTGTAAGTATTTACTGTTTTTGTGTTGTTCTCAAGCTGCTTTGGTTGGCGTCCTTCCGCCGAAACCCGGTACAAATCATCTCGTAGGCCCAGAACACTCCGACATCTGTGTAAGGAGCATACGGTTGTGGGGATAAAGCATTCGTCAAACCCTATTCTCTCTTTATGCAGGCCGATATTTCAAGACTGTACACTTTTTGCGCGGATTTCATCTTGTGGTCAAGCAGAAGGCCGTTAGATCTCTCTTTGATCAGAAAACAAAAAAATATGTTGAGAATATCGATCGGTTATGCTTCCGGTTTTCATTTCTGAGAGCAATCTTGTCGGTAGTCTGAGTTGTATGGACACACAGATTACCGCGGTATTTATCGATGACAATAAACTGAAAAAAGCTCCGCGGATTAGTGAAACTGACAAGGCGCTGTGCAACCGAACTTTTGTGACGCTTCATCACTTGTGTTTTCAAGGAACCACGCATTACGTAGGGGTGGAGGACCGACAGAATTACACCGCCACTCACACCGCAGTCTTTGTTAAACCGCCACGGCAATCGAGTCTTTTATTCACCCCACTGTCTTTCTGGTGATATTGTGCCGCTCATCCGCGGTTTTTGAGTCCCGTTGACATTTGATTGTATCTTCGTCATCGGGATACCATACGTGTTGCGTTCCTTGCGGAAGCCTTCACAGATCGGTGTGTGAAAACGTGCTCAAAACTTCTTGGCATTATCGCTAAGCGGTAACACCCTTTCGGTGGATAGTTACCGGGAAACTGAAACGAAGAACTATCGATGCCCAGTTAGGCTGCACTAATTTCGGTAGGTATAATCGGAAAGCCAGGGTTGGGCTCGAACTATGGACCTTATGGGCAGCACTTTCATGCTTTGGCCACTGTGTCATCTCAGGTCCAAACTACAAAACTGCCTTCTTAAGCGCCTTTTCAGGATCGATAGCGCACCTTTGTGCACAAGAATCTCCATCTAGCAAACGCCATAGTCCCGTCCCTGTTCGGAATAAGGACTTCGCTTCTGTGGAGTTCCTCTCCAAGTGGACCAGTTTAGGCTTGAAGTTTTCACTAAGTTGGCTGGTAACATTTTGATACGTATTTTTCAGAACTTTTGTTTGACTAATTCGTTGAATCCCTTGTGTGAATATTCACCGTAAAGCCTGTTTTGTCTTGTCATGCAACTACCATGGATTGGCTTCGTTGCTAATCAGCCGCATGCCACCAATGAAAAGAAGAAGGCCTACGCTGCGGAGTTATTCATTAGAAAATACCAACTGACCAGTTACAGACTATTGGACAGGGAAGTAAAACTCTCATTTGCATCTTATTTACAAAAACTGGACATCCGTCTTCTCCTGAAATTTCCTGGATATTCATTGGCTCCAATCATTCATTGCTCAAATCCATGCAAATGCTACAAAGAGACTCCACGACATCCGCAGCGGATGTCCCTTTTTCAAGAGACACAAAGCGAATTTACAAGAACAAAACATACTACTCGCATGCCTCCCCATCAGTAGTATCACCGTTACACCAAGCCGACATCGTCCTAATTTGTTTCGGTTTGTCAGTTTGGGATGTCAAATAGACGTTGATCTCTGTTTGTGAATCCGATTTGACGTCTAGCAGTAGGTTGTTAGGGCGAGATGGCCCTGGTGGTTATAGCGCGAAGTTAATGACCGGAAGGTCCGTGGTTCGAATCGGACCACTGCCTCTCGACTTCCCCTGTCTAGGCTAGGGCACCCTGACAGTATCCCAGACCTCCTGCTTCCCTCGATTACCATGGCAGTTGGACACCGAAGGGGTGCTACAGATGAACGATATCATGTTCACACAGCAGTGTGAAGTCACCCACCCACAGGTGCCTCGTTACCGATAACGGGAATCGCTGCAGCTACTGTTCATGACTTTAGTTTTTATTTAATTAGCGTCACTTAAACTATCTAACTAAAATTCATCTCTCCCATAGGCAACTACGACTACTTCATGCAGAAGGAGATTTTCGAGCAACCCGAATCTGTGATGAACACCATGCGGGGCCGCGTCAATTTCGACTCAAGGACGGTTATTCTAGGTGGTTTAGCAGACCACATGACTATCATTCGTCGGTGTCGACGTCTCATCTTCATCGGTTGTGGAACAAGTTTCCACAGTACGATTGCGGTAAGCAGTACGAGTAGTCGTGGTGCTCTGTTTCAGAGTGTTTAAGCGAAACGAAAGTTTCCAGCTCATGTTCCCTACGCACGTTTTCTCCCGTTCCCCACCATGCAGACGCGGTCTTTGCTGGAGGAGCTTTCAGAACTGCCCGTTATGGTGGAACTGGCCAGTGATTTGTTAGATCGCAGAACCCCCATTTTCCGCGATGATGTGTGCGTATTCGTGAGCCAATCAGGAGAGACCGCGGACACTTTGTTGGCCCTACGCTACTGTCGTAGCCGTGGGTCGTTCACAGTGGGCATAACCAACACAGTGGGCTCGTCGATCTCACGAGAGACTCACTGCGGTGTTCACATTAATGCTGGTCCAGAAATCGGTGTAGCAAGCACTAAGGTGAGTTGTTGTACGTTTGGAGAACGAAACAGGTTTTTGAACTACGTTCATAGGGAATGTATAAATGTTCCTCTTCTTCGATTCCACATTTGAAAGAGTCAAAGATCGGGGATAAAAGGTGAACTTTTGTCTACGAATTGAACTCTCGAAGGGGATATAATTTCGTACTTATCTTCTTTTGCACCTCTAGGCTTATACAAGTCAAGTGATTGCACTTGTGATGTTCGCCCTCGTCTTGTCCGAGGACAGAATCTCTTTGCAGCCAAGACGTGAGGCGATCATTGATGGACTTCGAGCATTGTCAGGTCAGTTTGACTCACCTCTTCTCATCTCAGTTCATCTTCGAATGAAGTCTGATTTGTGTTGTGTCTGTTAGACGGGGCCGATCATTCTGTCTGTGTAGATGGCTTAGTGATTAGAGCGCGAATTTACGGGCAACTTGGCAATATCCCAGACCTTTTACTGACTTCGGGTAGCATGTCAGTTGGGCACCGAAAGGGTGCTACAGCTACAAGACTATCTCACATCCTCTGTGTCCTTTTGTTGTCATTCTACTCAAGTTGGCTTCAGACAGAAAACATATCATGAATGCCGGTTAGTTGAAGCGTAGTCAACTTTCGGAACTGACGCCTGACGCTAGGTCAGTTCTTACTGAGCACAAAACAGGGCACAAAACCGACATCTCCGTGCAACCACTTTTTTGTCACTATTCAGGACTAGATCACAACGTTTCGGCATTTCGCCAGTACTCAGACACATCTTCAGTGATAGTCATACCTGATGGATTCAGTCAACTTGAAGCTTTTCGCGAACTGGAAAATAAAACGGTTCGATTATCGTGAGAAAATTCCATTATAATCATGTGGAACTCAGGTTCCGTGGGAAAACGTTACGTCATAACCTGACTCTTGGAAATTTATACACTGAACTTGTGAGTAGTATGGCGGGATAAAACCACATGAAATGCTAGAACTATCGATCAGAAAAGATAGGCCTTTCTAGTTTGCCATGATTATGACTACCCCATACAGTGATCCGTTTAGGCTGGCAACTATTACGTTATTAGTCTGGATTAGAAGGGCTGTTTGGGGGCGAGGCGATAACAATTACTGCACACATATCTTCTGAAGATCTATATAGTCGAATATTGTAAACTAGCTGTTCTCAGCACAATTCAGTCTAGTAGACCCAGTCTCCCTTTTAATTGTCGATGTTCAANACGAGTGTATGGTCCGGTTCAGCATAGTAGTACACCACTCTAAAGCGAAGTAGACCGGGCACTATGCTAATATCTATATTTTTCGCCCCTTAGCATGCAACCTGATCTTGTCCAGAAGCCAAAGCACCTGTTCTCGCGGGGGCTCATTGAAGAGGACTGAATAATTAATTGATTTAATTAATTAATAATCGTTCGGCTGCAACCGCCTTTCAGTGCCCTTTTGGGTTCGAACCAGGGACCTTCCTGTTCGCTCCTTAACCTCTGATCCTCCTCTGGTTGACCTTACTGAAGATGGGTTGCCCACTAAAGTTTGTAGTGTCAGATGGAATTGTCGATAAAGATTTTTCGAAGAATCCTTTGTTGGTGATCTTTCGGCGCAATTTCTATCCTGATGGTTGACTCGTTTTCTAGCAGATTAATGATGTAGCGAGATTTGGGTGAACATGCACCGACCGACTTATCTGCCCCCTATGATGACCCTCATCGTCATTATTTCTTCCTTCCTCTTAGTTCTATGGACAGCTATTCAAACGTATCCGAGACTGCTGCCAAGCTACAAAGCCTCAATACACAAACTCCAGTCCCAACTTGGTAGGCACCGGTTATTAAGTTGACCCCAAAACCGCTTTTCGGGTCANTTTCGTTCGGGTCATGTTTCGAACGGGATACACATGGCGAAGCCCGAGATCTTGGGTGTATTTTCGTCTGAATCCACAATGTACACTCCGAAAAAAAACTACACAGGCTTTGCTGTTATTTTGACCCCAAGCAGAACTTATACACCAGGTTAAAAACACGATGATTGGCCAGGTAGCAGGACTACCGTGTGAGATAAGCACAATGGGGGACGAGATGGCCTGAGTGGTTAGAGCGCGGATTTACTGACCGAAAGGTCCGTGGTTCGAACCCAACCTCTGCCCCTCGACTTCCTCTGTCTAGGCTTGGGCAACCTGGCAGCCCTCGTTCTTCCATTGGGCGGCATGGCAGTTAGGCACCGAAAGGGTGCTACAGCTGAACGATAGGTGTGACTGCTACAAACTTGCAAAGCTGTATCTTTTCCGATCCTTTTCAAATAGTCTGTGTGCTGTGTTCGTTTGTGTGGCTGTAGGTTCGCATAGTTAGCTGTATAAGACTACTTGACTATCCGGTCTTCGTGAACCCTGCCTCGGTTGCTACCTCAAGCGCTTTGAAGATGAGTTCAAATTGACGTTCTTCCAAGGGATCTCCATAATAGCAAATAGGTGGCCACTATATCCACCCGAATTCGTCACCGGGATGTACTACCAGTGCAGTGGCCACACAACGGAGCTTCCAATGATGAACGACCCTTGCTTTAAGCTTTAGTTTGTCCAGCTCTTATCCTGAAGGCTGTAAGTTCGAACCAGCCACCCTCCGCTGCAAATTCGTGCAGGGTGGGCGCTGTTGGTGAATGACACAAAGCCTGCTTGGTTTCGAGAAGGATGAATTCAATGAATTTTCAAAAAAAAACGGATGCTTGGTTGTTTAGCTTGTACTTCAATCGCGGAAAACATCAACTGGAGTGGCAGCGCCTGCCGAAACGCCGTCTACCGAGACGATTGCTGTTTTCCGTGCCTCCTTCAGAAAGGTGCAAGCCGCGAGGTGGTCAAATTGGCGGAGAGGTGTTAAATAGACTAGGAAGAATTTGGTTTTATTGATGTGGTACAGGATGAAGTCCCCGTTACCCCTCCTGCGCTGGGCTGGAGACAAAGAACCTTGGCTGATCTACGTCAGTGGCGTTCGGGCTTTCAGTTTCTTCCAGATTGACTGACTGACCACTTGAATTCTTGGGATAAGGTGGTAGAGCTGAACCCGCTTCACTGAATTGGATCTCAGGGAACAGTCGTGTTTGCGGTTATCGGGTCATCCATCTCCTTGAAGCTCAACGCCTTGGCATAGAAAACGGTGCCTCTTCGTGGTGTTAGCTTATGCCCCAACAGACTGCAGTTCTGACGCTGGAAAGGGTACTTTCAATCGAGAGTTATCTGGACTCATTTATCAAGCAAGAAACACTGACATTTTGATGCTTTCGAGCGAAATGAATGCACAAATTGGGGTTCTGAGCTCCTTGGAATCACATTCGGACGGTCGATTCAGAGTCTACGCTCATCGCACAGACAATGGAGATCGACTCCTTTAATTATGTGCCAACCATCAACGATTTCTGGCCAGTACTTTCGCATCGCGTAACCTGGAGGCCACAAACTGCAAATCAACCGTGGACCCAGTCGGATCACGTGGACTTCAGCGGCCTGTGGAGTGCTACAATTCAAGACTATCGTGTCTTCTGGGGCACACAATTCCATTCCGATCACGCTAGCAAGAGGCATCTTCGAAAAACTATCAGAGCTCAATAGTGTTGACCTGAGTTAGCTCAACTTTCTAAAATAAACCACTACTTTACTGATAGTGAGCAACTACCGTCTCCAAAGCACAGCTATCCCCCTCCCCACCCCACTCAAACCACCGGTGAATAAAACTGTGGTAGCCAGAACCACTGTAGTGCAATGACGCAGTGCCTACAGCTGATGATGATGATGATGATGAGCATCAGGTCCATCCTCTTCTGTTCTTTCCACTTCAAGGCTTTAAATTTAATTAGATAAACTTTGGTTTTGGGGCAGTGGAACACCATCAACACTGCTCTTTCTGTCTTTGAAGATGATGTGCTAGTGAACTGACAAGCAGAACGTCATATTTGTACTCTACATTTAGAATCTTCGTAGGAGATCTTCGTGCACATACCTATCAACTGTGACGGCGATTGATCTTGTCATTGACAACTGATCGTCGGCTTATGAAATTTCTACCTGAAATTACGTTCTTTGGTGCTTGTTTTTCTCCGGAAACAAGCAAAACTCACGTGTTCGACACATGGGGCCATGAATCTGGAATGTGGTCTGTGGCGCCTGATGCTTTGAAACTCAGGCCATATAGCTGTGTAGCGTATGCGCTGTCATGTCTACACCGTTTCTTGAGTGAGTGATTCGATCACTAACGAACCCAGAATGGCATCACAATGGAATGTGTTGCAGAGCGATCACATCATTTGCGGAATCTCTTGAGTGCATAGCTGACGTGTTGCGCGTTTAAAACAAAGTGTTGAATTCTGTCGGTCGGCTGGTCCAGAATTACAGCACTCTAACCATCAGCGAAATCAACCCTTGATCGTTTGGTCGTCCCCAAACCGCTAGTACGTACTAATCTCGAAATGCCCATCATACTGAAGACGTCTTTCAGTTATCGCCTGTACAACAGTATTTCTGTCCAGAGCACAGGAGGGTTCTGCTCGATTTTTGGTGTGGTAAGAATTTCGACATCTTTGGCGGTAGGATTTGCTTGAATATTCCCATCGTTTCAACAAAAGTATTGAATGACGAGCATCAATGGTTTCAGGATCTCGTCATCAGGTCGGTATACATCGAATGGTTAAATAACGAAATAAACAGCCAAGACTGGTCACCAGATTAAAAAGCGCGGAAACGCAGCTAATTGGATGGCAGTGAAACCCAAGTTCAATGCGATTTGATTTTATAAGATAGTCTGGAGGGACGTTACCCTATGGGGTCGATCGATTCATGCCACTTGACCAAGGTTGTGAGTTCTTACGAACCGTTTTTGACGTACCATATTTCGCCATCACCTTGCTACTCCTTCGTCCGTAGTCAATCCTGCCTTTGAATCAATACTTATGAAGGCATGATATCCGTTCGCTGCAAAGACATTGATTAGCACAATCACCAACCCACCGCTACGCACTCCTACACTCCACAATAACGCACTGATGACGTCACCTCGATTGGTGATGAAACGTTTGCAATCAAATTGCCCAGCTCAGCGAACAGGCCAACGACCATATTGATTAGTAAACACGAACTTAAGCAGTTACAAGTCAGTAGACAGGAAACTAAACATCGCATATGCATATAGTCGTTAACAAATGAACAGTCTTACGCGTTCTGTTGAATTTTCCTCTCTATTCTATTAACACTCCAAAGCAGTTTCACGATTTCCGTAATAAGCTTCACCTCCCGTCAGATGCGTTGAGGAGCTTGGCAGCCAACCATAGACTACTCGCGTGCTTCATCAGTAGTATCCTCCGTTACAGTGGTGGTCTGTTAGATAGTCGGTCGTTTGGCTGACGTCAATAATGTGTAACACAGTCGAGTTTTTGACGAAGCCAATGAGTTCAGTGATATTCTGGCAAGAGATATACTCTCTTGGTGAATCACCGTGCCGTGCGCCCGAATTATTTAACTGAACAACAGCGTCTCCTTGGTAGAGCTGCAGTTCTTAGCCACGTATCACTGATGTAGTGTGAGGAACAAGGCGGTTCGATGCAATCTCAGAATAAGTTCAGTATGAACGGGCCAGGCGGATTGCCCGTAAAGTAGGCTGAGACCAACGTTGTGGACATAGAATGAAATCAAACTGCCAAGTACCTCGCAGCTTCTCAATAAATCTCGACAGTGACGATGCGCAACGACCGAGTTTGGGATCAAACTGCGAACTTGACAAGGGTCACTTTCTCGGTTCTCAACGTCTGGAAGCTTCGGCTACTCTATCCGTTGTGTATTTCTACTATGAACCAACATTTCCAAGCGCCCAGAATTCCGCATTAACTAGAGCTCAAATCCATTCATTTTGAATAAAACCCTAATCATAAGGAGTACAAGGTATACGAAAACTCTCCGGTCTCACCAATTTCGAGCACTTTTCGGAACTTTAATCAGATTTATCTGAGTACTATAAACTGCTTAAGTGTCCGACTCCAAATAAATGCACAACTTATCAACATCGTAGCTGGAACGCGATCCCAAGACAACGATGCGTCCGGGTTTATGTCAAGGTTTCCAATTTCATACAACGGTTTTTCTTGTCTTTTACGCATATTCGTGAACGTGTGCAGAATGCGTTTTGATTGAATCCAACGGGCACAATTCACTGACTCCACTCCATTGTTCCGCTCTCGTGTATTTCCTCCCTTTGCAAATTCATGCTTGGGAACGTGTGATCTCTGTGCATACCCACTGTAACTCAAGGAGTAGCGCTGCAGGTTGTGAAGGACTTTGTTCACCTCGGTAGTTGTATTAACTCTGACGGAAATGTGTCTGATAAAGTCAGTTCAATAATCTCAGAGGGTTTTTTGTCACTTATGGTGTCGGAAAAGTATATCGCTGGGCTCCAAGGGTCACGTTCATCAGAATAAATTACGGGCTATATTCTGTAGTTGTGGGAGGGCCTCTACGGGCGAATAGTCCAAGACTTCGCCCTGAACGCTACAACAAACTTGTAACGAGGTAATTTGAAAACGGCGTTTGGTAGTGCATCGAGTATTCAGTCGCGGAAAATGTCCAGAACCTTCATCTTTGGCTCTCCTACGCATGCCGAATCATCGTTTGCCGTGCTTCTTTCAGGAGGTGGACAACGTGTAACCTGGCAGAGGGGAATTGAAATGCGGTTCGTCTTCCACAATGGGTCCTGTGCCTCGTTGTAAACTTCGCAAGATATGACTGCCACGTGACCGGTTGGTTAACAGTTTCATGTTGTTTACTACACAACTGCGCGTCTGCTGAAGGCGTGGCTCTGGGCGTGACCAGCTGCTGACCTAGTCTCAAGAATCGGGCCATCTACACATGTTTATTTCACTGATCATCAATCCTCACGGAGGGTCCGATAGTTTTAGAGGACTTGAAACGTAATCAGATGTTGCTCAGGAAGATTCGGTCTAATCCTGAGATGTTGGGCCACACAGGGTCTTTCGTCCCATCGGGTGGGCTCTGAGGGAATCGTTCATGTTGCACGTTCTGACTACTCACGAGTATTTAATCACTCTGACGAATTTAACGGCTAATCACACCTTCATAGCGGGGTGTTGACTAGTTGGCTGTGGATTCGGGCTTAGAAAATATTAGCCTATTTATTTGTTTGTTTTGGATGCTGAAACTTACCAAGAGGCTTCCTGAGAGCCTTGATGCCCTTCCTTACGTGACACCCTCTTTCATTTTCCAGACCAGATCCGAACCGTCCTGAACTCGGACAAAACACTTCGAGCCCTATCCGAAACCCTGTACAACAAACGTAGCATATTGGTCATGGGACGCGGGAGTAACTACGCCACCTGTCTTGAAGGTGCTCTGGTGAGGATTTTTTCACTTACCTCGCTTGTCACCCCTGTTATTGGAGCTTTTGTTTTTTTTTAGATCGCTCTTGTATTTCCGTCGGTACGTAGTCTCTGAATCATCGTTTCCAGTTTATTTAGACCGGTTATTTCGATGATTGGTTCAACTTTTGACTGCTGATACGCGAACACTCCTTTTTCTGGATCGTTTTGGAAGGGGCCTACGTTGTTGTCCGGGGAGGTGTCATTCTCCCTCATTTAGGTATGCCTTTAGTGGATTGTGACTTCCGGGTTGGACCACCACCATTTGTTCACCCGTTATTCACGCCTTTTTCCCCCAAGGCATCTGTATTTCACTTTCTGTTTCGAAATAAGATTCTTATATTCAGTAGTATATCGCTGTTGTTTCTGTGTTCAGCTTTTCCGCACATGAGGGCATAATCCTTTGATAGTGACTTGACCTTTGAGATGAAGTGAAGCTCTTGTTTAAACTAGCATGCAGTTGAGACGAAGTGTACGTGTGGCCACAACAGTTGGACGACTTAAGGACGACAAGGTTAAAACACTCATGCTTTGGTGATCTGTGCTAAAATCTTTTCAACACAAGTTCGGCCTCAGCCACTTGATCCGTAATGCATCACTCTTTGCTAGCCGAATCTCAACCGTGACCCGTCTCAGTCACACGACTAATCTTGGCAATGATAGCTGCCATGCAACAAACTGGCTAGTTTTTCATTCGTTGAATACGTTTTTGCGACTATCCCGATTTCCCCCTCGTTCTCTACTTTTCTCAAGAAACTGAAAGAACTCACCTATCTGCATGCGGAGGGAATCCTCACCGGGGAACTCAAGCACGGTCCGTTAGCAATGGTGGACAGCGAAAGTGCGATTATCATGTTAATTCCACACGATGGTTTGTTCCAGGTGAGCCTATCAGTGTTCTTCCCGTAGGATGACTGGTTCTGACAGTCTGGCGAGATGGTTGAATCGGAGGCTTGTATGCCTAGGGATCATCATGACGTGTACAGTAATCCCCATTTACAAAACGTAGTGTCACAAGGGTGCGAGATGGTCCAAGTGGTTAGAGCTCGAATTTAATGACCGGAAGGTCCGTGGTTCGAACCCGACCTCTGCTTCTCGCCTTCCCCTGTCTAGGCTTGGGCAGTATCTCAGCTCTCCTGCTTCCTTCCTGTTCACCGAAAGTGTTGTAGCTTAACGATTGATTGATTGATTTGGCTCACTGATTTTGAGTCTCTCGTTAATACCAAGTTGATTTTCAGCTAGATGTACATCTACACTAGCGCGCAATTGGTTTGGTTTGGGAAGCAAGGTTGATGGAATCTCGGAAGCTACGTCTACCTAATGAACCCCCAAAACGACAAAACAAGTTGCCGGCTGTCGACTGCTTTTCATTAACGCCATAAGTATCAAAAAGGAAAAGCCACGCACACTTGGTTACCCAGACTGGCATCGCATAGTGCAAGTGGATCGATGAGCATTGATCCGCACCGTGGGGCTAATCAACCAAAGCAACGAGAAATCCCCTCGATCCTGATTGTTCTGCTGAGTGTCAATTTTACAGGCGTACATCATCATCATTCAGGGCAGTACATCAGAGGCGAAGAGCATCACGGAGCTGCCCAACAAACGTGATGAAATAACCCTGTTGTAAAAGTACGAAAAGTGGGATGGTGGCTGATAAGCCGATCGAGAGTAGCACTGAGGTGAACAAGTCTAACCATCTTCATAGAATGAGGTATCGTCAAAGGTTTACACCTGGTATCATTGGTGATCCGTAGCCAACACAGGACCTGCGTACAACAACCAACAAATGTCTTCAGAAGGATCGTTCGCATTCTGTGTCCTGTAAGACACAGCACTCACGGAACGATATGGGCACCTGGAATGTCTGTCGTGGCTCACGTCAGTCGTTGTTCTTATAGGTAAGCTCTCAGCGGCAACATCCTTCAGGTGGTAGCTGCCATGCTACCCGAAGGAAGCATGAGGACTGGGATACTGCCAGGTTGCCCAAGCCTAGACAGGGGAAGTCGAGAAGCTGAGGTCGGGTTCGAACCACGGTCCTTCCGGTCAGTAAATTCGCGCTCTAACCACTTGGGCCATCTCGCCCCAGGTAGTGGTTTTCTTCAGATGAATTAATTTGGTTATACTGAAGTGAAGCGCGCGTATTACTGTTAGTGTTGATGTTGATGAATGCAACTGGGAGGTGACGTTGTTCTCAAATTTTGAGTATGCCTAGGTGCCTGAGCAAGCAGATCATCATCATCATCAACGACAGCATGACATCAGTGTTCAACACCAATGCTTCACTGCCGTACAACCAGGCAGGCAGATATTTTCCATCTACCAGGTAGCTCATCTATGTCTTCCATTCCCCTTCTGCGTTGTAGAAATCAATGAATGCTCTTCACGAAGTACGGGCTCGAAGGGTATGTCTTCTTTAAAGCTTTCCATTTATCTTTCATTCAGTCAACATATTTGCGATCGCTTATAAGTGGTCGTCAACCTACTACTTATCCTCTGTCCGAACCAGTGTCGGGCAAACTTTCACCTTAGCCATCACGGGTACACCGCATGAGTTGGCGCGAAAATTGTGCCCCTTCCAAACCTGACCATTATATGCTGTGTACGAAACGGCGATAGCATACTGGTTTCCGACTCTAGTGGCCGTCTCGTGTGCACCATGCACCTTACTTAGTCATGACTACGAATACAACTCACTCATCTGTCGAGGCAGCTCATTTCTTTGCTGAAAGTTCTTACCATAGTGTTGAGTATCTCAGCCATCATGCTTTCATTTAGCTGCGTGGCAGCTGCGCACCGGAATGGTCTTGTGAACTAACGTTATTATGAGTGCCACGATTAAAGTTATCTGATATCTATACGCAATTCAACACCGTTCGTTTCAGCTATAACGCCCTTCCGGTGCCTAGCTACCATGCCACCCGAAGGAAGCACGAGGACTGGCATACTGCCAGGTTGGGTTCCGTAGTAGAATTTAGACTCGAATCATACATATCTTTGTAGTTTTTTTACTTCACCTGGTCTTTTAACTGATGTGTGCTGACATAACATTCAGCAGTAAATATTTCTAAAACCATTTTCGCATTTTATCGTAGGTTGCAATGTTTACCGACCCATACGTTCAAGCACTTCATCGATGTACGTAAACTGACTGACGAACAAAACACAACTAAGTTGTAGGGTTGAGTTAAGCCGTACCTCGGTGAGTACGACAACTGCTGGTACCATCAATGTCGCCACGCTGGGACCCCAAATCGTTCAGCATGGTATGTGGAACTGACGACAAAACGAAACCGTTTTTTTTTTGGGGGGGGGGGGAACTTGCTCTAGATGCAGCCCTCAATTCCTTTTCATTTTGCTTCTCTATCTCGAAGAACTTGATTAGATCCATTGACACGGTCGTTCGGCAGTTTAACACCGGTGACACTGGTCTGACACTAGTTGTCCAATCTGTGATGGCTATGTACAGACTGCATGGTCTTCGTATCCAAGTAATATGCGTATGTGACGCATGCATCGCGTCTTTGGGGGTTACGGAATTTCTCGGCTCGGGGCACTCCAAGAAATGACCTAAATGGGACAACTTAGCAAATCTGGGCGACCCTATTCGGTGTTCACTCGTAGGAGAGGTGGGGATTGCGTGTACTTTTGTGCACTTGTAATAGGTCAATTCAATTCGAACAAAGAAATCTCGTCACTTCACTTTTCTTCTCTCCCGTTCCGCAGGGGAATCCCATTGTGATTTGCAGCGAGAACGATCCGGAGATCCCCAAGGACAATATGGCCACCATTGAACTTCCCAGTACCGTGGACTGTTTGCAAGGCATTCTGGCCGTTATCCCACTACAACTACTCGCGTTCCACATCGCCGTTCGACGAGGTCTTGATGTAAGTTTGCGCGTTTGTGCTGCTGGCACGTTTGTTTTCGATTGGTTTGCACAATGCTGCGATTGTTTGGTCCGTTCGGTGAATTCCGATGTGTAATGCATCCTCTCCAGCAAACTGTGAGGAGGTTCATGAGGAAGCCATCCCGCGGCATTGTTTTATCCTCCTTGTACATCCAAGGAGGCCTTTCGTAGTTTCCCAGTCCATTTGTTAACGGACGTTGCTTTCTTCTTGGCAATACTCCACTGCAGATAATGGCCTCTGATTTACAGCGCGATTAGTCCACCTTCCAATGTGGAGTTGGATTCATCGTTCACAGTGAACCGAGACTAGCACCGGAAGAGGTTGATGCATGCTGAATGGCTCATCACGGAAGCACTACATGACTGTCACATTCACTTCCTTATTGACCCTCCAAAATATGTCCTCGGTGATGACAGGGGGTATTTGAATGCCTTTCTAATGGATCGCTTCCTGGATTGTGATGCACGGCTTTGTGGACTGCTGGTTTATGGATTGCTCCATTAGCTTAAATTTTTTTCAACTGGATCTACCGCTGCTTACCCGAAGCCTCGGTCTAAAGGTAGTTCTCCTTGCTTTTCGCACCACGGAAAGCGTTTTCTCAGTTTTGTTGGCAGTCTCGAGGTTCTTCCAACCGGCTGCACTTATACCGAAAGCAGTATATTTCCGATTCCTAGTTAAAGGATGTATTGATTTTTTTAATCGCACCTACGCAAGGGTAATCCTTTTAATTTCCAAAAGCGGTTTCTATCTGATGTTCTTAATCGCGAGACCTTCGATTCTAGTTCATAAATTTCAGG
Source organism: Opisthorchis viverrini (assembly GCF_000715545.1). Taxonomy (NCBI): domain Eukaryota; kingdom Metazoa; phylum Platyhelminthes; class Trematoda; order Opisthorchiida; family Opisthorchiidae; genus Opisthorchis; species Opisthorchis viverrini. The sequence continues at coordinate 660,965 of NW_008751866.1, forward strand.
CAAAGTTGGTGCCACTCGGAGCTCATAGTTCTATTGATCGAGCTCAAACTTAGCAGATCTTTGTTAGACGTTACAAATGTACTTTTATGTATTGCACTATTACCACTTACACGTCCCCAAGACATTGGGCATCAAAAGGATCGGTCTATCAGGTGGTGTGACCTCACGATCTTCCGGTTAGATTTTTCACTTTTCATCATCAGCGACAGCACATCAGTGCTCAGTATCGTTGACTCGCATGCTTGCAACCGTAATTTACTCTCGCCACCTGGAGTCAAATGAGTAGTATCGAAAAACAGTAATTTCACGAATAACCCCAGTCACACAGAACGCGGACGTTGAATTCCTTGACCAGTGCCCACCCCGGTGGAGTTGAAATAAGGCGAAACGCATCTATATAAGCTGAAATAGAATCTTATTTTTATGTTGGCATAAGCATATGGCTGAGATTATGATTCTTGAGCTGTTTCAAAAAAGCTCTACTCAGGGTTTTGTCGAGTTGCATTTACCCCACTGCCACACCTTTCTGTGTCCGATATACGTCTGACTGATACCACGAGACTCGAGTAGTGTTGTCACTCAGTTGCCTAGTCGCCGCTCTGTTGGAGTTCGAATTGACCCCAGCTCGTTTCACTCCCAATACTATTTTGCATCACGACAATGACACTGTCTCCACTCTCGTCCGACCATTTAAAATACAATTATTAGAAATTTGCGTCTGTTTTCTTTCCTAATCCGGAGTGTGAGTTGGCAAACCGTCGTTAGCACGCTTACAGCTGTGTTCACTGAAGTGGGTAAAAATGTCTGTCCACTTGGGGGGAACACTGGCTGATTGGTGCAGATCAATGAGTTTTTGTTTAATCACAAATAGCACTGTTTGTTCATTGGTTTATTTGTTTCTGATTGTTTTATCTTCTGTAGGGCTCTGCAACGCCTAGAGTTTGTCGAACATTAGTTAATTGGCGTTGTCTCAACTAAGGTAGTAACGTAAATAAGCGGAGCTTGCTGCGTGACAGAGACCCGAGCTCGTTTTTAGTTAGGAACGTTGATGCTTGACTCGAGGTCGGTTGCTCGGATCGACATCCTTTTTTAGCTCCCTGTGTTTCAAACCTGCGGATCTTCGGCATCACCCTACATTCTGCATATTCTGATAACCCAGGGAACTAGTTTAATGTGAACTTTCGCTAGGAAATTCCGACACTGCGATAAACGGTTGGTAGGTCCTCTGTGGTGTATTTCAAAAGGGCTTGAGATTCCCTGTCGAACCCCCCTGTGCTATTTCACATTCGCCATATAGCCTCACTGGCTTTCTGTTCAAATGTATTGGGTTGTCACAATCAGTCGTATGCAAATGGTAATGTATTGTCGTTTCCCTAGTTCGAGTATACTCGCCAGATGGAAGTGGATTCGCCTTTTTCGAGACACTGAGATCATCTTTGTCTGTTCAAAACTATCTAGTATATCCGAAGTTGTAGGCAAGCACCCCCTGGGCTTTATTCTATCGCATGGCAGCCATGTCGATGTTTTCATTCTAACCTTTCGGGTTACGTTTTGAAACCTCAAAGCAGTCTGCCACATCTCTCTGCCTGACTCTCCGCTCCACCGTCCCCATTCTCGTTTGGATGTTTTTGTTCTACGCCTTTCAGGATGTGGGGTCCACGTGACCCCCCCTGCGCTTAACTGAAGACATCGCATGAAATGGTGGCTGGTCAATGTCAGTGGCGCTTATGTTGTTAGTTTCTTTCCTGGTTATCTGACTGGGCGCTTGGAGGCGTGGGCACCTCGGAATGCTTGCGATAGGTCACACTAGCTCCCTTCCCTCACCCGCTCTTTTCTTTCCATCCTAAGTTAGCTCCACTTTGTGGTTGTACGGCAATGAAGCCTCAGTGTTAACACGTATTGCTGTCTCTGACGATGATGATGCCCACTCTCACATACTCACACCTCAATTGCGTTCTCACTCAATTTTTTTTCAAATCACTGATTTTTTTGTCACCTTTCCCACGCTTGCCTTCTCGAATAAAGGTTGACTGTCCCAGAAACCTTGCCAAATCAGTCACGGTTGAGTGATCATTTGGTTCAGCCTCACTGTGGGCGTCGGTTAGAAGAGTCCGAATCTACTGGAACATGTTGAAACCAACGAACAGACCTCGAATCATTCCGTGCGCCAATCATTGATTTCCCTCGATAATTCGTTCTCATGTCATTTCTTTTTGTCTGTAATTGGGGTTTCGTGTTTGCTTGTGCACCCCTATTTTGCCTCAACACATTCCGGGTGATACTTTGTTTTTTTCTCCGTATTTCTTCATTTTCTCAGGATCCTGAGTATGTGATTATGTGCCTTACTTCAATGTTAAACTGTGTTGGTTCTCTCCGTCTCCCATTGTCTGTGCACCACTCCCGGTGTTATTCATTACGTGTTGGCTACACCCCACCCCCTCTAACAGGTTGATAGGAACAGATGAAAGAATTGAATTGTATCTGGTGAAGTAATGTTTAACGTAAAGTGTTTTATCGTACGAAGCTGTGTTTTCTATGTGCGACTGTCGTATTCACGGCGCTTTCAATTCTGATCGGAATGGACGTTCTACACCATGTAGCGATTCTTGATGCGCGTCAGGTTACTGGTAGGTACTTGGAAAGTCGACACGGGATACAATGTGCCTGTCTTGTCTTTGTAGTACTCCCGATGTTGCTGAGCCAGCTAGGTTAGAAAAAAAGCAAAGACCATTGTGCAATACTTAAAAAAAGCGAGAATGAAATGTTGACAAAAGTGACTGGTTGTGATCAGTTTCGTTTATCTAGACGATCTGGTTGTTATATCTCTCCCAGTAGAGGTTACTATAAGGAAATGATCTTAAAGTGGCATCTGTTTGGAGTTGCTTCTTGGATGGATGCCGTGTTTCGGTGAATTTGGTATTTGAAACCACCGTTATTGAAAATTTGAGTCCTTTGGTTGTGTTTAGTTATCTAAACTGAACCTACAAGTAGATGAAGGTCACCGCGTCTGTAGTTGAACACGCTAGAATGGGCTGGTCGGGTGTATTAATTGACACCTGACCAAACCCGTTCAGCGTGTATCGATGGAATAGCAGTGGCGCCCTCCTCACCTGACGAATTCCTGGTGTTTAAACCCCGGTACGGTCACGGGTATCCACTTTAGACAGACACTAGTGAGAACGAGGATCGAGTCTAGCGTTGGTGTGGACTGAGTAGAATAATTGCAGCAACACAAGAGGGAGAGAGCTGTGGATATACATCGTACGAATCCCGCAACTACCTACAACGTGAAGTATTTTCATCCCGTTCGAGGCAGTACACTCAATAGCCCATGACGGCCTAGTTATGCGAGATGGTTCAAGTGGTTAGATCGCGAATGTACTGACCGGAAGGTTCCTGGTTCGAACCCGACCTCTGCCTCTTGACTTCCTGTGTCTAGGCTTGAGCAACCTGGCAGTATCCCAGCCCTCGTGCTTCCTTCGGGTGGCATGTCAGCTAGACACCGGAATGGTGTTACAGCTGAACGGTCTTCTAGTTACGTGATGATCAGCTCCGTTAGTGTGAGATGATGCTGAAAACGTAATGAACTTAAAATGCCCGCATTCCAGCCGGGCTATGTTTCCACGACAACTAACCGAGTTCTGAACACAGAATGCCCACAACATGGCTCGTGAAATTCCGTGAAGATTCGGTTTTCCAGTAGCCCATCAATATCATAAAAGGCGATGCTACTGATCGCTTCTCAGCTGAAGCAGGTACGACTAAAGCCGAAAGTCAATAGTGGTCCCGTTGTGTATCAGCCAAAATACAGTGAATTTTGGGTAAGGGAACGTTCAAGCAATCTGCTTCTTGACTTTACTTGAAATGGGACAGGTTTCACCACAATGTCACCCTGAAAGTATATTTATCACTCTCCAGTGCCAGGAATGGCTTTCAACGACATTCTATGGGAAACAAGTTCAGCCATGGTCGGCCGTTAAATACAGTGTGTTTTGTGTCGGGTTCGGCTAATTCGTTATACGATCCTTTGGTTAACCTTATTGAGGTCAGCTTTTAGGTTGCCTCCATCTCAGTCCGTAAGCAAACTACCTTAAAAGTAAGGGTTGTCAAGCCAAATTAACATTTTCTGATAACTGTTATATGGACCGAACTGCTTGTGGGCTATATGTTGTTTTGGGAAATTCTCATGAGTGATGCGGCCATTTAGACGTCTTATGTATACGCTTTTTCCAGCACTTGGTTGTCCTCATGTGACCTGATAATTACGGGCATCCATTTGGCCAAAAATTCTGTTCGTCAACCTTGTGTATACTGCTGGTTGGGGCGAGAAGACACAGTGGTTAGAGTGCGAATTTACTGACCCGAAGGTTCGGGGTTCGAACCCGACATCTCGACTTTCCCTGCTTAGGCTTAGGCAAGCTGGCAGTATCCCAGCCCCCTGCTTACTTCGGGTAACACCGAAATGGTGTTACAGCTCAACGATTCTTTTTTTCTGTTCACACTGTTGCAAGCATTCCTAAATTCATAATCGGGGTCGTCACATTGCTGAGGAGTGTTAGCGAAGCTGACGTCGAAATTCGCTCATCGTGTAGTGGTCCCATCTGTCACAGTTGTGTTCAGATGAAGAAGGATACAAAATGAAGATTAGTGTCAGTGACGCTGGCACTAAAAGTGCTTAATGGAATGGGAGTTCGGGTGTCATGTTCGGTCCAACCAGCTATTGTCATATGACAGTGAACTATCAGTACCAACACTGATGGTGACGATGACTTTATCTGCTCAGTGGTTAATAGTATGACCATTAGTCCTCGCTGAGGCCTTTACAATAAACTTTCAGACTACTTGTCAGTAGGCAGGTGAGTAAATTAACAGCTAGTTAAATTGAGAAATACTTGTATTCAAATCCACCAGCTGCGCAAATTTGTTGTCAGATGCTTGTCCCGACGGTAGCAGCCTAAAGTGTCGGCCAAATCGTCATGAGTTCGATCCATTGACAACCACTTGGTTAGTTTCAATCGAAATGATAGTAGTGCTGCATCTGAGCGTTTCCGGGCCCTCTTCTATCTGTGTTGATTCAATGGGACTCCCAACCAGTCCGGTTGAGTTTCCTTCACTGTATCGGACTATCGTACTCCATGACTCTTGATGCCGTTTATGGATTAGTATTAATCCTTTCTGTTTTGCAATGTTTACCTCGCTATATGCATTTCCAATACGGCGTACTATTATTGGACAAAATAGTAGGATATGTCTACCCGAAGTGAATTGTACACGACAATTTCTAGTCTTAACGCTTACCAGATCAAAGTCCTTCAATTCTTCTGATCTCTCGTAGTCTTTATTGTACAATGTTACACCAAACCGATCTGTGTAACGTTCACGACCAGTTTTTCTATTGTTCAGCACAATGTCAGGAGCGTGTGAATAGTAGGTGGGGAAGATTCCCCCTTTGTGGTACGGGCTCATGCTGGAACTCAACACTGCTGACCGGTAATCCTGAAATTGCTTCGCAGTAAATGCTCCATACGTCTGACCGTAGTCATATTTTTCCAACGGCACTTGTCCTCTGTATCTATTATAAAACAAAATGTTTTAATTTATTACCGGCTGCTCACCTCGGAACAAAGCAAGGAGAAATATACGTGGCGTGGTGTGTCGTTATCAGTCTATCTGACGAGGGTTTCTCCATTCATATAGCTGAAAACGAAACGAAACTGCTCAGACGGTTGAAAGTGGATGGGGGCACTCGGTAATGATAAACGTGAAGTGTTCAAGTAATGAAGATTGCCCTTTGACTTCCTAATTTTTGACAAAACGATGGTTTATGCACCAGTCGTCGCCTGCAAGTCTGTTTGGATGTCAAAGCTTTTGAACAAATACAAAGTCGTCAGTACCTTCCCCTGTTCTCCCGAAACTAGTGTTTCGCATTTATTACCTCATAAACTTTCTGGGCTTTGCTTTATTCGACATAATCAGGTCAACCACTGTGTCACCCTCACAGTCACGCGCAATTCGAAGGAGACCCTTGCGATATCACTGTGCCAAGGCGACCAGCACGTCTGCCATCATCGTTCTTAGGCATGGCCAGGACGATACAATCGCTAGGCTTCAACGGATAGCCTGTGGTACGGCGTACTTACTCGAATTTCCATGGGTGTTATTATTGCAGTTAAACATCGAACCTATGATTTAGTCGCAAGCGACTTAATTCAATCTCCCCGATAGGATGTTCTCCAACTGTGTGTGCAGCACAAAGCCCCATGTTCCACTAGGCATGATACCCTAGATATATCAGCATGTTCTCCTGACTTAATACACTACTTATAATTTTCCGGAATCTCTGACAGTCCAATACATATTTCGTCCTCGTGGCTCACCAAGTAATCATAGTGTCGGCTTTCATCAACTTTATGTTCAACTTGTACGCAACTTCACAGCACATTTATGTGAAGAGTTTGCGTAAACAAGGGATTCAATTGAGTCTTTCGTGAACACCTGTATACTGCGCAAATTAGTGTCTCACCAATTTCGTGAAATTTGTTTTCAAATGGACCATGATATTGATGGTAAATCATGGACTGCGTCCACCTGATCAGCCTCAAGAAGGATGAAACTGGTAGTGGGTTGTTCAAAAGCTTTCGGAAACCATAGGAATAATGCCTTATGCCAAGACAAGCTGATCTCTGTTCTTCCGTCATTTTTCCTATAAATAGTCAAAGTAGATTTCCCCCGTTGAAAGTCTTTGATCGTCTGGTCCACGAAAGACAGCGTAAAAGCCTAGAACATAATTTGGTCGTGAAACGTCAAATTTCAAGGCCGACTAGCACTTCGAAAATTAAATAAATAGCAGCCTTCTGTACATCAATAAAGGCCGTGCCGAGCTCAGAAGCGGTCGCTAAAGGGCGTCGAATCTGTGCATGTAACAGTGATCTAGCTTCGAAATAGTCATCATGATATGATAATTCAAACTGCAGGTGAAGAAATTTACAATCCCTTGTTCCAACTGTCATAAGGCACTTTATGAAGACGTCAGACAAAAATGGATGACACATAAATTGATCTGAGTTTATGTAGTCGGGTTAGGTTCGAAATTGTCGGCACTATAACCCCTCAGGTGTGAAATATGCGGTGGAGCACTAAAGAGGTAAAGTTGTCCGGGCGAGGTTCAGTCCACGCCTGGTGAGCTTTTTCTCTGAGAGAAGAGCTCGGCCAATTTCTTCTCTATCGGTTGGGTCAAACTCCAGTATGGTGACACCGCTGCACAAACTCGTCGGCTATCCAGCTGTTTAGTGTCTGGATGACTACATGGTTTGCCAGGAGAATCTGTATTCCGTTAGCCGACGCATGATGAGCTCCCTAACCACGGTATCTGTGGACAAGGTACTAAGTATGTTGAGGCATGCTGAATGCAAAAGTTCGACAACAGATGGGGCGACTGCGTCGGTGTTCTAGCAAAAGGCGGTAACCCTGAGAGTTGGCTTTGGACAGTCATGCAAGCAGAGTGCGACACATGTACTCTTGGGCAATAAGGAGTTAGAACGTGAGTTTTCGTTTCCTTATTAGACCCAGATAAGAAAGAAAGTAAGTTTAGGGTGGCAGGCCGTTTGCTGTGAATTTGATGGTGTATCACTCTGGTGAGCTCATCAACCCTCCATTGTGTTCAATCTAGGTTGCCCGTATCGTAATTGGGCCACAAACAATGTTCTCCACGGGGTGTTTAATTTGCATGTATATTGGATAGGCGATAAATATCACGTCAGAGCTTCTGGGAGCAGCATCACATGCCTGTTCGCGGCGCTGGTATCCCAGAGCGCTGAGCACAGTTACCCGTTAAAACCACGATTAGCACCCAAAGCTGACATCCAGACTTTTCGTAATCTTTTTCATACCGCTCTGCCAGGTCAAACATGAACCATCTCTCTTTTCCCGCTACTCAGAATTGGGCAAGGAAAACAGCACCCTCTTTGGCAACGGCATTCGCAATACATGACATAACCAACACAGCTTCTGGTGCCGGATGCATCGTTCAACGAAATTCCCCGTTGCACGACCGAACCACCGCTTTCTAGTTGCCCCATTATGGATTCACCGGTATGAAACCCACACGAGCTATGGTTGTGAGACAACGGCCGTCGAAGACCTGAAGACGTCTCAGTTCCGCTGCTCGATGAAGCCAAGCCTCACAGCCATACAACAACACAGCTTGTACTATAGCTTGATACACACGTCCCTTTAGATTCAGAGATATACCGCTGTGAAACCGTAGATGTCTCAAATTAGCAAACACAACCTGAGCCCGTTAGATTCGTGTTTTGACCTCATTTATCACACTACATTCGGAACGAATACAACTTTCGAGATATGTAAAACGCTCTACACCTTCCAGCGCCTCCCTCCAGATCGTAGGTGGCGTGTTTAGCGACTACATGTCCAGGAGTATTACCTTACGCAAAGTGCACTCAAACTGACCGAATGACTTTAGGCAGTTCACCTAAAAATAGCTACGCCTTTTCGAAAAAGCGACCGGTGCCTTCTGTAAATTCTAGATCGACAAGGTCTTCGTCAGAGGCCACTTGAATACCAGGGTTTTAAAAAAGCCTCCCAGCATTCGTCTCATTATCTCATTGATGAGGGAATTGAATGAAAATGGATAGAGTGAGCACCCCCTGACGGACGCCGCTTTGTGTATGGAAGCTTTTGGAGAGCTCTCCGTATACTAAAGTCTCCGCCCGAAAGTCTGAGGATGGTAAGAGCTTATTATGTTTACAAACTTCCGGGGCATTCCTTGATGGACAAGCGTGTTAAGGAAATCAAGAAATACTAAAACTGTGGGTCGTCTGTACGTATAGCATTGCTCTAGCACCTGATGGAGCGTGAAGATTTGGTCAATCCAACCCGGGACGAGATGGTTCAATTGAACAGAGCGCGAGTTTACTGACCGGAAGGTCCGTGGTTCGAACCGGACCTCTGCCTCTCGATTTCCCCTGTCTAGACTTGGGCAACCTGGCAGTATCTCAGCCTTCGTGCTTTCTTCGGGTAGCATGGCAGTCAAGCATCGGAAGGGTGTTACAGCTGAACGACAACCCAACCTCTGCCACACAGGAATCCCGCTTGCTCGTCTCGAGTCAGCGTTTCACGAACTACCATAAGGTGACATAGCATGAGTGATTCTAAGAATCTCTTTACGGCCGTGGTCAAGCTGGTTCTTCGTCCGCGGTTGCCACACTCCCTACTAGACCCTTTTTGAGAATTGGGAAGGCAGTGGCATCATGTTAGCTCTTTTATATTTGAAAATACTTGTACTTTTCCTAAGGATTTCACGTTTCGTCATCAGCGTTCTCATCCATAAAGCCGCTCCCCAGGCCTGTAACATGGCACGTTTTTCATGATACGGCTCGGTTTAGAAGTGTAAGATTAGCGCGCACAACCCTGTTAATAGCCTCACGATTTCTAGTCTTTCACCAGCACATGCTGCGTAGAATACTTCTGCGTAGAATACTTCTGAGACTACTGACGCTATGGGCGTCAGTCTCCAGAATTAACAGCACGGCACATCATGCATTGCAGTCTTTGTAGCACAAATGGCCTGTATTGACCCTTCGGGGGTTTCTTCCCGTAGGTAGTGGGTTTTAGCCTGTATTGACCCTTCGGGGTTTCTTCCCGTAGGTAGTGGGTTTTAGGAAAGTGGTTGCCTCCGGAAAAATTCCTGGTTGCTACAGCTTGTATTTCGACATAGCGTCCATTTGACCTCTTGTTTTTCCCTTCAGTCTGCCTTAGAGTCCGAGAAACCTGGGAATCGTCTCGAAACAAATCATCATTCCGTAAAGCACAACCGATATCCTGGTTACATTTGTGTTACGGAAAATCTCACAAAGCCGCGAGAGTCGAAATCATAGCGATGAAATAATTGAATATTTCAAACAAAAGCACAAGATATATGAACTCCTTGGCCGCATATTACTCTAAGCTGTGAAGTCTTTGAGAGAGGAATAAAATTTTCCCCACACCAAGATGTTGCATTTTGTTGCGCATGTGGGCGAACCAACAATCATCTCTATTTACGTCCATAGTTTCGCAACTCACCATTGAAACAATCGTCCTCTGGTGGAAAGTTCTGCTGGAATACTCGGACCACTTGGACTCAAAAGTTTGGACTCGTATTCCGAACCCAATTACCTGTTCGGTTTAGCCCATCAAGGACACGTCATGGTTTTCGAAAAGTCAATTCGTCGTGCGATTACTGAGCGGCCACGATATGCTCTGTGCGTCTCCAACACTTAATAGAATCATCCGTTTATGGCCTCGTTCATATTACGGTTTCACATTGCTGTGCGTATGGCAGGGCACAAACTCCACGCGGCTGGATATGGACTAGTGGTTTCTAGGCCTGTAATTGGAGCCGAGTCCAAGAGGCGCATCTAAATTTTCTCTAAAAAAGTGGTTTGAAGAATGGAATCTTTGACATGACGTTTTAGTGTTTGATGGTATATATTTGAAACCCTTAAAATCTTCACAGGCTGTCGTAAATTTGTTTGTCAGTTGTTTAAACGAACTCTAGGCCCACCTAGGGCGCGGAATCCGTGTTTTAATGCTGTAACGCATTTGAAACCCGATTGTATCTGCTTGCACGTCTCTCATATGACCTTATACGTGCCTCTCCCTCTCTTCCTCCATTTCAGGTATCACGGATGAGCCCCGGGTAGGAAAGAATAACCCTCTTGTACACCCCCCTGATTGACCTTGACCTGACTTTGTACGCCCGTCTTCCGGTTTCCGTTTCAGTTTAATACACGTGTGGTTGCCACGCTCCGGTGTTCTTTTCTGTGTCATCCGATCTGTGCGAATGTGTGCTGTGTGTGCTGCGTCGAGTCCGTAACACCAACCTCTATATCTGAACATTTCAGAACTGATGTGTGCCGTCGCTACATCCTGTCGAACGTCGAACACCGCTGACTTCCTGACGTCCCACGCTACAATGCCTGCCAATGGATTTGCTTGTGGTATCAATGGAAATGGTGGAAAATTCTGTGGAAACTCTGGTTCCTTTGTGTGTTTCTTCTGAAATGACTTTGGAAGTGATCTCAAACGAACATGAACATTAATTGCGCCCTCTACGTCCGCACTGAATCACGGATTGATGGATTGGTACACAGGATCGAGGCTTTTGCCCAATTTGCCCGGGTCGGTTTTGTTCTTGTCGCTCAGTGGCTGTTGTTCGCCCGAAAGACACAAATGAAAAGTTTTTGCACTGCTCTTGAATTATCAGCGCCGGGCAGAATGCTTGCCGGCGCGAAGGCTCGGATAAATAATTGTACAATAGTGCCTTCGACTGATCTTACATTGAGCACGGACAACCGCTACTTGAAGGTTATTTCACGTTGCTACTATCCGACATGAGGAAAATTTTGCCTGATGAATGAATGCGATCCTCTTAGAATACCCCCGCCATGTGTTTGCTGAGTCAACGTTGGAGAACTGCTAGCCTGGCCTTGTTCAAACACCATTTTCATAGCGGCTCGCTGGGCACGCTCGATGAGCTCGACTTCACTCGTGCGTCCTGAGTAGACAACTTGGTTGGCATATTCAAGAAGTAGTCCGACGTAGGCCTCGTAGAGTATTTGGAAGTCCATACGAGTGATATGGGAGAAGGTGCTTCGGATCATCCGTAGAATGGCGAATGACTTTTGGGCCGATTTCTCGTGGTGCATTTAGAATGACGGGTTTGAAGTGAGCCATATACCCAAATCCGTTTTGGCGTCTATCCTCAGATTTTCTGGTCCTTTCTTAACGTACATTACAAATGCGTTCGCTCAGTCTTCCAAATGACATATGGACACACTTTTCGTCATTCAGAGGGAGGTGCCAGTCCAACGACCACTGCTTGACAGCGTCTACAGCCACTTGGAGGACACTGGCATTAAAACTTCGAGATTTACGGTCACCCGAAAAAGTAGAGCTGGAGTTGCAAGAACGCCCGAAAAGTCACTGACGTATAGCAGAAACAGACGCCCCAAAACGGAGTCTTGAGGAACTCCAAGAGGGACTGGAGCGCGAGAAGACTAGGCCGAGCCTGTTTTCACCCGGAACGATCTGTGTGATGGGGGCGCCTTCATCCGGTATAGGATTTCCGTTGAATCCGGTAAGATTCGGGTTTGTGGAGCAGCGGGACGTGCGGGACCATATCAAATGCTTTAATGAGCCGAAAAATATGGTATCCCATATGAGTCCCTCGCCCTTGACTTGGATTAGGCTGTCCATATACAGAAGCATGTTCGTCGCGCAAGAACGGTTTGCGAAAAATCCGTGTTGACTAGGAGATATCAAGTTGTTGGAAGTGAGGTGATCTGATCTGCGTTTCCTCACCTTGCACGACACGCTAGTGAGTCTCACAGGCCCGGAGCTGCCAGGCGACAGTCGGTCACCGATTTTTGTAGATTGGCGTGACGGTCGCTTCCTTTCAAGCACAGGGAAGGCGGCCTTCGTCAGTCTACTGAAGAAACATGAGGTTGAAATGATTTGAGCAGCCGCTCGCAACCTGCTTACGGAAAGGTGTGCTCCATGCTTCAGCCTACAGAAGGATATGAACGATCCCACCGAATTCCGCATGAGTCTGCCAGAATGTCCCATGTAGTCGCCAGAGCCCTGATCGATGATCTCATGGAATGTTTTTGTTCCACATCGTGCAGGGCGAGGGATATGACCCAGATGACCTTCAAGGTGCATATTTGCCAAATAGATCTGACTCAGATAAACTACGGGGCAAAACTGAGCTTTCTGAAGAATTTGGATAGGATAGTGAAGTGCTTACCTTATGCTCTACAATACAAACAGGCGGAATTCGTTTAACCCGCCTCCCATGATCAGGGGATAGCTGACCTTTTCCCGACCTCAGGTTTCATCACTCAAAGAGCGAGAGTGATAAGCAGTCGTTACGGCATTCTCGCGAAATCCGTTGGGCAGAGGAACCTACGTGTACGTGGGCAACCCATTACAGATGCAGGCTCTTGTCTCCAGAATCACTTGCAATAGTGTGTGCAGAGAAGGCGTCATTATCCAGCAAGATGAGTTGTAAAGTAAACAACGTGGTAAACAACGCACCGCGAGCGAACTCTGTCCTTCGACCTAGCAAAACATTGTAAACTTTGAGCTCGCTTAATGCCTGTTTCCGATGTCTCGAATGGACCCACAAAGCAAAGAATTACCAAAAAGTGTCGACATGGGGCAGATGGATGCTGAGCCAACCATCACGTTCTGTTTCATACAAGATCATCGAATAAAAGTCCAGGGAAAGTCCCTGCCGTCAAGATCAATGCAACGATCGACTTCAAAACTACTGTTTCCTTTGGACTGCTTCCAGTTCGACGAGAGAGGCCTTCGGCAGAAGTGATTGCGTATGCCTTCTTGGATAGTGGGTCCAATGCCACACTCGTATGCAGTAACTTACCCTACGGACTAGGCGTAGAGAATCGTCACATACCACGTGAAATAGAGATAACCAGCGGATCTTCTTTAGCAATAGAAGAATCTGAAAGCCTCGAGGTGTTTCCACTACGAAATGACGTATTTAATTTCGTGACAGGTGCTTCGGTAGTAAGTGGACTACTCTAATTGTTGGTCGTGGAATCATGTTCGGAAATTGCAAGTCGTTGGCCTCATTCGAAATCTTTTATTTCCCTGATAATGTTTCCCAAAAAACCGTTGAAATATTTATTAGCTGTGATGTTTCCGAGGCCCACTATTTTTAGCAGATCAACGTTTCGGAGCCGTTTGATATGAAGACACCGCTGAGTTGGGTTATAGTTGGGCCACGGTGCTCAGATAGCCGTGAAATTGTCGCCGCCAGCCGGCTATCCTCGGTGGGGACATTTGTAGCGTCAAATTTGTGCCTTATAAAGCGACCATGTTGCAGACAATAATTCGCTTCGGGAAACCCCATCGGTCGAAGATAGACGTGCGGTGGAACTGGTGGGCGCACGGATGGCTTATTTTAGAAGGCATTTCGCTGTACCGCTCCCGTGGAAGGCAGAGCGACCCACTGGTTTTTCAAAACTTTTGGCAGCCTTATCAATACTGTAACCATTGTGTATACGTTTTCTGCATAACCCAAAATACCTCGGAGCATATGCGGCAGTTATGTCGAGGAATCTCCAGAAAGGCTAAGCATTGTCGGTTCCTCCTGAGCTGATAATGCTGCAGTCAGCCGCGGGATGGTACTTGCCTCACCATGCAGTATCGAACCCCACAAAGCCTGGCAAATTGCTGGTTGTATTAAGCTTCGCAGCTAAGTAAGAAGGAAGACCGCTGATCGACATGCTTCTCCAGGGGCCAGATACAACTGATGATTTTTTAGGTGTTCTTCTGTACTTTCGAATAGATCTGCCTGAGGTGTCGGCAGATGCCGAAGAAGTGTTCATGCAAATCCATGATCAAGGGGCTCTGAGATTTCTGTGGTTCTCCCAGAATGAATCAATAGTGAGGATATTGAATTTCAAATAACCTCTCGTGTTTTCGGTGCCGTCTCTTCGCCATTCTGTGCCAATTTGTTCTTACGACGAACAGTGTTCGTTTTCGGCAAGGATTACTACTAACGGATGAAATCATCTGTGTTAAACAGCTTCTACGTAGATAATTGTTTGGTGTCAATGTCTTTCGCCACTGATGCAGAGTTTTGTGCATGAAACAACCGAGGTACTTTCAAAATGGGGCTTCCACCTCCATGAGTGGGTGGATAATATTCGCGATGTACTGCAACGTCTCCCGCCATCTGGACGAATGATGTTCGAAGTGTAGATGTCTCCGAAAGCAATGAATACGCAGCAAGGCTTCGGCATTAAATGGAATCTACCTACTGGAACCCTTTGCTTTCAGTTTTGTCTTCCCGAGAAGCCACTAACATGTAGAGGAATCCCAACGGCTGATTGTTATGTTTTGATCCACTAGGATTGATAGCCCCTGTATGCTTAAGCGTAAGTCAGCTGCATCAAGAGCTCCCTAAGGCCCTGCATTGGTTGGGATACTCCCGTTGGTGAACAGCATTCAATTTGTTGGCATCCATGGATAAACTTGGTCAAGTCGATTGGAGGTGTACGGCACCCAAGGTGCTTGTCACCTGACGATTTTTGAATATATATAGTCCTGAGCTTCATGTGTTATCAGCTGCGTCGGAAACGGTAACGGCGTTGCAAAATACGTACGCTTTGTGCCAAGTGATGGTCGGGTGGCATGCACTTTGATTTCCGGAAAGTTTGAATTTGCATCGTCGAAGAACGTTACAGTTTGGGGGTTAGAATATGCAGCTGACGAATTGAACGTAAGGGTCCACAAGCTACTTATTAAGAGTATATCTGACCTCTCTGTGGCTACTTTTTGGACAGACCCTCAAATAGTTCTTCATCACACCAATAATCAGTTCACCAGAATTTGCACCTCTGTGGCCAATCGGCTAGCAATTACACAATTAATACTCCTCACAGAGTGAATGAAGGCAAGTGAAATGATCACAAAACCCTAGGGACCCAGCATCCAGGGTCATGAAAGAAATGAACGATTCGAGTTGCATCTGAGGCATCACACCGCGTCTATTAAGTCAGTCTTGGTAGCTCATTTATTCGGGTATGACAGACATGGAGCGGAGCCTCGGAGTAGCCTGGACTATCGAGCAGTTTCAAACATGTCTGTCTGAACTGCGGAAGCTTGTTTGTATATAACGGGGTGCTAAAATCACAAACGTAACCATATTAGCCGATCGGTTTTCCAGAAGGAGTCCTCTAGTAGGCGAGAATTCTAGTGCAGTTGAGTATGGGGCAGCTACGATTTTTATGAGGAAGACGGGTGTGGTAATTAAGTTTCGTACGTATATCGGTACAACCCGACAAACTAGAAATCCAGAATTCAACGAAGAGTGGCAACCAGCACGTATGTATTCGAATTGGCGCATATGTACAGCATATGGAATATTAAAACAAGAGAATAAGGAATAGAGCAATGAATAGAGCATCAGTCATGTTCATCACATCCGCCACAATATTAGCCGATCGGTTTTCCAGAAGGAGTCCTCTAGTAGGCGAGAATTCTAGTGCAGTTGAGTATGGGGCAGCTACGATTTTTTATGAGGAAGACGGACTTGTCATTTCCATTATGCAACATTGTATTAGTATCGGGACCCAAATGTAGGGATTTGGTGCTCTAAATGGGCAGATTTGTCACGTAGTGCCCGCCCACTCAGTTGATTTTTGCTACCGCTGCATCCGTGGGTGGACGTTTGAAAGCGTCTGTGGTCTTTGAATCCTGGGGCTCAGGCGCATACTACGTGGTCTTACGACTAATAAGTATGAACCAACTATTTTGCATTAAATTTGCTGAGTCCGGTAATAAGAATAGTTTACGAAGCTCGCTGTTGAATCATCGATATACACACGGCTCTTCTTAAACTTTCACACTTCATCACTCGCTAAACTAACATGAGTTTTGGATCCTTCTATCTACCCAGACTCTTGGTTTTCATTTTTGACCGAAAAGAGGTTAATGTTGGGTGGGGCGCTGAGCCTATTATAATTTGAGTCAATCGCGAGTGTCAAATCATTCAAACCTTTTCAGCCAGGAGGACACTTAATTTTTGCCGTTTGCTTATTGGTTTGTCACTGAAATACACTTCCCAGAAAATGCTTAAAACTGGTAATTAAGGTCCGCCTGTGGAACGCAACTCTTGAAACCAAGTCCTTTTCCGTTAATATAATACCCTCTTTTATATTAGCCTGTGGAAGACCGCTTTTACGCTTATCCTGCACGTGGGCTCCCAATAAATATACATTACAACAACTTGATACACAAAAATATCAGCGTAACTTGCGGAATGGTCGCTTGTCATATCCTTTCTCAAGTGAACTCGTAGGATGGTAAGTGAACTTATCAACCAGAGGTCTCACGAACTGAACATTGGCGACGATGGCAATAGCTTAAAAGGGAGATCAAGAATGGCGTAGGCTTTCCGTAAAAAGTATATTTTGTGCAACTAACCACTTTTGTGAGAGTTCGTTGAAATTTATAGGTGGGGACGGGGTCCTTTTAGTTTCGTGGTTAGAGGACTTGGTTGCCGACCTCAAACAGCTGCTGGATTAAGGCTCCACAAATCACCTGCCCGTTCATGCGATCAACAAGAGGGTGCACTAGATGATCCAAAGAGGACTGATGCCTTCCAAACCACATGGATGGCGCCAAGTATTCGATCCTTTCTGGAATCTGACCTAATAAAATGTGATGTATAATGGCAAAGTGCAATAACACGCTTGCCAACACCCCTACCACCGGACGCGGTTTAGGCCTCTACAGGTGTCATCTTAGTCCTGCCAAATCCTGATGCACTTACCAACCACACTACATAACCGTACCTCGGACACCGAACAACTTTGAGGCGGTTGCATTCGCTATCAGAAATAACCAAGATCCCAACAGCTACGAGGCCAAGTATTTCTTTTGGTCTGGACAGCAAATATATGAACATTCCCACTGAAAGTGAATAGAATGCGGTAATTGCAACGAACGGAATAGCTACTATAATGTTCGCCGCAATAGCAAACCGTGCCAAATAAGGGAAATTTTGAAAATTGCCACTTGTTTAGTATCCCGCAAATAATTATACTCTCCAACTGGCTCAGCGCTATTTTCTCTTCTCATCCTCCCGTTTAGAAACCGAAACTTGCCTTCCCGACACCATCTCAACTATTGAGAACAAAATCGATGGAGAACATTTATTTTACTTTCCCTATGGGGCTTAAAAAAGTCCCATTAGCCAATGTTGTAATGCGGTACATTTTTTGCGATGTAGATGAGATGCTTGCTGTCTTATCTACCGGCTTGTGACCACTTAGTTTGTATTAACTAATAAACACTGTTATCTCCTTCATTTTCGTCGCCAGGATGCGGGTGGAAGTCGCATGGCCACAACCTTTTGACAAAAAGTTGTTCAGAATTTACTGGAGGATATTTTTGACGTCGTAGAGACGGCTTGACCGAAGACGCAATGAGGGCCCATCTCAGCGACTGGACGAAGGCCGTTCTGGATGCGGTCAAAAATAAACTGAGATGTACTGGACGCTGTAAAGGATGCCACAGCAGCGGAGTTTGACATTACGACAAACAATCAGGAGCCTGTGAGGCTCAAACCGCCCAGGGGGTGACAAGGATGTGACCCGAGGGTGCTCTTTGCCAGTCTAAAGCGGTGACTGGATTGTGCCTCCTCAGGACTTGGAGAAGTGCCGCGCCAGTCGTTGCTGTCTGACAGGAGCCAGCCGGCCTTTGTTGCCCGGTTGCAGTTGACGGGTCCAATCAACCTTGTAGAACGAACGACTTGGTGCGCCTGGTGTAAGATCCTCTGAGGTGCTTAGTGGAGTGAAGCTCCGAAGTGCCAAAGAGCGATGAAGATTGATTTACTTTTTGCCCATGTCCAAAAGCTCTCTGCCTTACAGTCCCTATCAGCTCCTGCCCCATTCGCGGAGGCAGGGTTCATAATAACGTTCAAGAGGTGTTAAAATGTCACGCTCGAGGAATACAGGAGAGCTTGGAATTTTCCGGTGGTGTCCTTGAAGAGCACGAACGGGAACTACCATTTTTGTGTGGATTGCCGGCGTTTTATTCGACTGATCACAAACCGAGTTCCACGTTTCTCCCCGATTGCATGGCTATTTGATTCACTCTAGAAAAGCCAACATTTCACTTCGTTCCGGATACCGGCAATCAACTAACAGATAACACTGAGAGAGAATGGTATTCACAGTTTTGGGCATTCAACATCAATTTAGACCAATTACGTTTGGATTTTCGGGTCGCCAGTCACATTCCGATGCTTGGTGCTTCGTCTAGCGTGTGGACCACCGGAACTTGGTGTGTGCGGAGACGATGTAGTTGTGCTTAGAAATTCGAAACCAGAGTATTCAGTTCGCATGAAGCCGGTCTTTAAGCTATTCTGGAGGCTGAATCTCGGATAAATGAAGCCAAGATACAGCTTGCCCAAAGTTTGATGCCACATCTCAGACAAAATTCGTGTTAAGAAGAGGTTAACCAACATTCGTAAAAACGGGCTATGTTATTGAACTGTGCGTCTCCAATTCAAACCAGTCGCTTACGACATGTCCTCAACGGACACTACACTACAGCCGGTCTGTCAAATATTTCAACGAAATAGCTGCTCTACTGAACGAGAAATTGCGTCAAAATTGTAAGTTTTAATGCAAAAGTGAAGCGCAAAACCTCTTTGAACATGTCACAGCGTGAATGCTGGATTAGTAACTGATCCTCAGATTGACTAGGGTCCTGAAGTTGTTTACTGTCTCAAACGATGCTGATGATCGATGTGCTCGAGTGGTTTCGAAGCAGAAGGAAGTCATGCTAATCGTGTCCTGGCGACCGCTGAGTAGAATCATTCAACCACTGAAAAAGTATGTTCACCTGTCGTTTAGGTATTTCGTATGGCAAAGGTTTGATGTTGAGACCGATCAAAAATACTTTGAGAGGATCCAGACCATTAGAGATTCCGGAAGAAGTCTAGCGCGCTGTCACGCTGACCTCAAGAGTATGGCTACAGCATGGTCCCGGAGGACGAGATGTTGCAGCCGTCTTATTGGACGGGAGAGGTATTGAGAGAAATGTTAAGAAAGACAAGGAGATGCAGACTTCCCGGGAACCGTCATAGACTGAATTTTGGTGAATTTTGAATAGTATTCTGGTAAGACAAATATTTTGATGTCGTACTGGCTTTTACGCAAGTTTTCCGGATCGTCTTTTTCTTGTAGTTCAGTGACTTCCATTCACCTGAAATGTTCAAGCGAAAAAGGGTGTTCCATGCTCCCTAAGTTCTCAGCGCAGAACAGTAAGCTTTCAGCTCAAAGACTTGTCCAAAATGCGTCTAACAGTCCTTCGACCTGGGTTCTAGATGGTGCGTGGACGACTTTGGGAGGAAGGTTATTTCATGCAGCTACTACCATACTTGTTCAAACGGGCCATAAATGAGAAGTAGGTCTCTACGAATGCGGCGATGCCCCAGGGGGATGTAGGTCAAACATCAAGAGATTCGTTTTATAATCCACGGATTTTCATAGTAGTTCGCTGGATATGCCCAATGACGGTGACGACCTTCGTACGTCCTGAGTAGGCAACGTATTTGGCGCACTCGACAAAGCGGCCTGACGCGGGCCCCATAGAGTACCTGGAAGGTCACGCGAGCAATACGGAGGATGTTACACCGAATCATCCGTGGAGCGGTGGATGCCCTTTGAGCCAATTTCTCATGGTGCAATGAGAAGGACAAGTTTTAAAATATCCAGACACCCCAATTATTTTCAGGTATGAGGCATCAAACGTGTTGCGACTTGTATGCGGTGCTAACTGATGAAGGTGTATATGACAGGGACAGCACATCCCAACGAGTGAATTCCCCTATCAAGTATGGGAGGATTACGGTACTTTGAGGTATTGGACAACATATTGGTGACTTTTAGTGGAAATTAATATCGTGCTAATGAGAGAACACCCGTCGCAGTGGTTCGAGGCAGCAGTTAAACCAAATCAGTAGATGACGACGATCGGTGAAGTGGTCGTGCAACAAAACGTGGCCAACCACAACGTACCAACAGTGATCCCAGCTGATCAGGGGCCGTCCTTTGGGGATGAGGAGTTTGTCAGTCGCTTGACGAAGGCCGCCTTCCCCCTGCTTGGAAGGAAGCGATTGTCACGCCAATATACAAAACTGGTGACCAACCATCGCCTGGCTGCTATAGGCCTTTAAGCCACACTAGCGTGCCGTGCAAGGTGACGGAACGCATTCTGAATCGAGCCATCCTAGATCACCTTACTTCCAGCAATCTGATATCTCCAGCTCAACACGGACTCCTCCCAAACCGTTCTTGCGTGATAAACATGCTCGTGTTTATGGACAGCTTAACCCAAGCCAAGGACGAAGGAATCATATCGGATGACATATTTTTCGACTTCTCAAAAGCATTTGATAGGGTCCCACACATCCCGCTGCTCCACAAACTCGAGTCTTACGGGATTCAAGGGAAAATCCTTCGCTGGATCAAGACGTTCCTATCAGACAG
>NW_008751866.1:682528-696575 GCF_000715545.1 Opisthorchis viverrini
CTCGCGATGCTTGATCTCTTTCCCCTGGAGTACCGTCGCCTTTGAGGGGACCTAATTCTTACTTACGCCCTGTTTGAACAAAGCTTGGCAAACAGGTTTTTTACCGCTGACCCAGCCAAAACCCGGCGGGGACATAGTAAGAAAAATTTCAAGCTCAGGGCAAACACATTCATTAGACGAACCTTTTTTCATTTCGGGTAGTAGCTGCGTGGAATGACCTTCCTCCGACGGTTGTACACGCCCCTTCTCGAACTCAATTTAAAGCACTATTAGACATTTGTTTATGCGAATCCTCGCGCTGGCAAGCATATTGCCCCCGCTGAGAACATAAAGAGCAGTGCTACACCCTTTTTCACTAGTGCCTTTCAGGTGAACGAGAGCCACTGACCGACAAGAACAAGACCGACCCGGGAAACTTGGACAAAAGCCTCCATCCTG
This sequence comes from Opisthorchis viverrini, assembly GCF_000715545.1. Taxonomy (NCBI): domain Eukaryota; kingdom Metazoa; phylum Platyhelminthes; class Trematoda; order Opisthorchiida; family Opisthorchiidae; genus Opisthorchis; species Opisthorchis viverrini. The sequence goes on from NW_008751866.1 coordinate 682,967, forward strand.
TGTATCAATCCGTGAATCTGTGAGTTGCTGGCAGCAACTGGGAATCAGTCAGCTGAAGATGGACGTCCATGCATTTGATGACAGTCGGGGATCGAAAATAGTAGACCATACCCAGCTTTGAGTTCTGCCCCATCTCTACAATCGTTAGTTATGCAGAACGAATAGGCGACCATAATCGATAACCTACCAGGCAAAGTCCACGGGCCTTTGATAATTTAATGAGCCAAAATTTTGAACATAGCGAACCAACCCCTGGTACTTCCATCGGCCATGAAGTTCACTTATTATCCATTCAACCTGTCATAATGGTAGTTTCCGACCTCACAGCGTTGTCTTCTGATTTACAGTCCTTCAGCATGGGGAAACTCCGGGATTACTTGATCGGCGGAAAAATCTTGAAGTTCGCGGGGTATGTTGCACGAACTGACCTGAACACTTGGGCGGTACTTCGGATATTCCGAGCGCTGCTTTTGGTTCTGTGGATTTGTAGTGTTCGACGTGGAATATGGGTGAAAACAAGACCCAGCTGATAGAGATAGAGCCAAGGGAGGCCCTCTATTTTGAAGGTTTGTGCAAATTTGTGTGGTTTACTTGTATATTCGGAGAGTGACGGATTCAATCTGGTTTATTATTTGGAGTTGTTTTTCCTTCTCTCGTTGGCGTTGACTGCATCTCTATGGCGTCTATATAAGGTGGCCAGTCTGGAACATATTTTTGGTTGTCCCGTGCGCGCCTGCTTTTCAGCGTGCTTCAGCACCAGTGATTAGGAATAAGTGGTTCCTGTCCCGTACTGATTATGCCAACGGTTTTTGGAGGCTGATGCTATTACCACAACCTCGGAAACCATTTTTCGCTAGTTCGTCACATACAAATTGAACCTGCACGATGAATACCTCATTTTCGACCGTATAGTTATACATAGCCGATGAATGGCGCTTTAGGTCTCACTGATTTGTGTCAAGTGCACTCCCGTCACATGCATGTAGAGACCATGTAAGGCGCCAGGGACTATATTTAAAAAAGCATTACACCTTACGCAAAGACGGAGAGCGACTGGAACAAACGCTTAAAAACGCTGTTATAGTACATATAAACCAAATTAAGGTTCTATTTATTATTATTGAAATCCTACGGAGCATTTCATGAACTCCTGATAGGTCACAAAAGTGAAGAATCGAAAAGTTGTGGTAATAGTGATATTCGTTTTTGAATGTTAGATTGTGGGCCTCTGACTGAGGTCGTTTGCTCCTCGAAAAAATGGTTTGATTTCTCCAGGTTGTCCAACAGGCATTTGAAAATGTGCTGTTGTGGCAACTTTCCAGAGAGCACTTTAGCTAACCTTTTAGCTCCCCACTCCCCAAAACGAAAAGTAATTCAACTTGACTATCCAGCTAGCTTGACACATTCTATGGCCTTGGTGTGGCTAGGTCAAACGCTCGCGCTTTTTAGCCCAGTATCTTTCTCCAAATTTACATTAACTGCATATGTCGGATTGCTTAGTACTCTGACAAACCAGAGCACCCCTGTTTGGTACATGGTAATAGGTTGTTTCAGTTTCTTCAAGATTAAACCACAGCTGTTATTTTCTCGACTTTTTTGGGACACTCTGAATGATAAGAACAGATGAACTGTGGTCCATCTCGAATATTTTCAGGATATTGAAGTATTTAGTGGACAGCTTAGCCCATTTTCCTCACGCGGTGATTTGTAGGGGCAGGGACACCCTTTGTGAGAATGATGAGCTTGCTGCATGGAGTTCATCAGAAGGCTTAGAAAATTAGCACTGACATGTAAATTAGCCTCTTGAGAATGGATAGGCAAGCGTTTGTTTATCGCCGTTGGGCTTTAATGCTTCGAATCTGTTCAGATAAGATGGCAACACTTTGAAATGTTGACTGGCGGGCGTAGCCAGTCAGTCAAAAAGTAATGGCTGCACTCCAGGGAAAAGAAGTTGCCATGATTTCAGAGACTTGGCCGATTCTTTGAATAGGGCCTTTCCGTAGAAGACCACTTCGAAAAAAGCACCAAGCTCCGCGAGTGACCCTTGTCGGTGAACCACTATATATGTCCATTGGGTGTATAAGATCTGGTAGATCTCGAAGTGCAAAGTCCGAGAATGCCCATGGGTGGTCTCGAACCACCGGTTTTCCGTATGCAAACGGGTGGTCTGTCGACTGTGCTACATCAGCTTCAGTGCCACCCTATTCTGGTGGCCAGGCTCCAGTGCTGAAGTTGCTACGCTTACTTTTATGGCTTGGCTTAAGATGCTTGGGGTTCGACCGTGTCAGAAAAACCAACGGAGAGCAGTTCAAAGGGACGCGGAGGGCCTAGGTGACGCAACAAATCATCCTATAATGTGGCCTGAGGGTAAGGTACGGTTTAGGGTGGTAGGATTTTACGAACATTAGGCGTTTCAGAAGTGCGCTCCTAAACTAGCCACCTTGCCAGCTTTCTATCCACTCTTTTGCATGAGTATTTTTTCGCTGTTTTGTTCTCCCACCGGTTGGTCCCACCCAAACCGTGATAGTCGTTCTCCATCGCTCTCATCTTGTTCGGTCTCCCGACAAAATAGCCCCTGGTTGATCTGATTATTACCTTTCCGAGAGTATTAGTATCGTTTGTGGTGTAACCATACGTTTCCCACCCGTGACCTACAATAATCTCTTGACATATCTTGACGTAACACGGTCTGTCAAAGCTGCTACCATGTAAGCCACACCTGGAAGTGATTCGTGCAATTTTCAGCTCGCGTGACAAGTGAATTTTTCTTCGTCTCGCAGAATCTGCACAGGGTTTCCACAAGTCACTGTTCTCTTATAATCCTTTCTGCCATCTCAGTGATATTTTGCTAAGTGCTTTCAGTATCCAAGTATCCGCTTATGGCTCCAATTTTCATCACTATACGTGGTACTCTTATAAGCGTTTTACCCATCTCTGGATCCTCAATGTTGATCTTGCCAACGCTCTCCTTATGGTATGCAACATTTATTCCTTTAAGATCTTTGCATGTCTCCCTCACGTTCCGGTTGACCTCATTGGCCCCGGTAATAGTCCCTGATGGGGTCGAGATGGCTCAGTGGTTAGAGCGCGAATTTCCCGACCGGTGGCCGAAGTGGTTAGAGCGCGGATTACTAACCTGAAGGTCCGCGGTTCGAATCCGACCTCCGCCACTCGACTTCCCCTGTCTAGGCTTGGGCAACCTGGCAGTGTCCCAGCCCTCGTGCTTCCCTCGGGTGGCATGGCAGCTAGGCACCGGAATGGGTGCTACAGCTGGACGCTTTATCTTTTTTTATCTTTTTCCCGACCGGTAGGTCCGTGGTTCCAACCCGAGCTCTGCATTTCTTCTTCTACTGTCTCGGCTTGGGCAGCCTAGCAGCACCTCAGCCGTGGTGCTTCCTCTGGGTGGCAGCTAGGCACCGAATAGGGTGTTACAGCTGAACACTTTTTTAGTCCCGGATTATCATCGTCGACCACAAGTTGCCACTAGGAAGTAATACTGTCAATACCATGCAATCGTGAGTGGAGAATGGCCTAAGAAATGGTGGAAAGGGAAAACAGGGGACTTGGCAGGACAAAACCCAGTGTCCATAGGAAAAACGACCCAGTACTAGGTGTTAAATCCTTAGGCGGCAATGGGATTAACACTTGTGTATCGTCTTGGAGTAACGTGCCCTCGGCGGACCTGTGTCAGCATTCCTTGTGTACCTCACCAACGCGGCCTAACACAAATCGACAACCAAACTTTATCAGTGCGAATGTGGAGTGACAGCATGCTCGCCACCGGACTCGGTTACTTACCATGTCCTGTGGTTTTCAACCACATGCAAGGTGAACCACATGAAAGCTGTACGGGAAGGTGGGAAGATTCCACAGCACCCGTATGGTTTTATCCGGTTTGTTTTCACTTTGCCATGTTGCGGGGCTCGAGATAGCTCAGCTCAGCCCTCATGCTTGCTTCCGTTGGTCTAGCAAGTAGGCATCAAAAGGATGATACGGCTGAACGATTCTTTGCCATGTCATGTACGGTCTTCCCCTACGAGCTTCTTTTCAGCAAGAGCCCGAAAAGGAAAACTGTGTTCTTTGGCGGACAGTGGTCAGTCGTGTCGTACATTTCCCAAAAACCTAAGCCTGTTTGCTGTTGTAACCATTCTTGGTTATCAAGTGTTCGATTACGCATCACTTCGTTGCGCACATGCTGTAAATGACTCCTATGTTATAAAGATACCGGCGATAAAATGTTGAGAATCGTTATGGGTCTTCAACTCGGAGGTCATGTCGCACAGACAATGTGAGACTGCTGCTATGGTTACCCCCAACCTTGCTCTTCAACTTCAGCAGTATTGTTTCAATAGTAGTAAATGCTGAAAAAAGTTTGCTTGGCCCGATAATTGGCGTCACCTACTGCTGTACGACTGAAGTACCAGTCTAAGTAAACCAAGAGGCAATCTTAAACTCTTAACCTTGAAGTTCCAAAGTGGCAAAAAGTGATTAAAAATTCTGAATTAAGACTGCACGCCGAAGGTGGGGGTCGCATTCCTCAACGAAGGACCACTTCTGACATCCTGTTTAGAGTAGGTTGTTCTGATTGATGGTCATCGAATAAAACATAGACAAATTACATCTAGGGAACTGGTTCGGTTGCATTCCCAGTCGGTGGTGGCTTTCAGTACTACTACTAGTTGTCGCGTGAGAACCGTTGTCCTGCCGGTGCGTTGTTCACACACAGCCGTCACGAAACGCGCAAAATGATCCCAATCCACAATGGTCGACTACCGCCAGCTGTGTGACGTCGTCGACAGGAAAGGGGTTGCCTTCGTATTCATCAAGAATCATCGACCAAACAGACATCCTAACCTCGACCCTTTTAATGCTGGACTAACATCAAGTGCCTTCCATAAATGTCATCCCCGGTGTTTGATATTCGGGAATGATGAGTTTTTGGCTGATGTGCAGCTTCAAAATCTCTCAGGCTACAGTACGGGCTCTTCTGTACGTCCAGACACGAAAAGTATAGGTACAGTGAACGACGCGTCCCCAGGATCACCATCGGTACCGCACGTCCCTGAGAGCGGATGTGTTGGTGGAGCTTACCAAACGGTTTTGCAGCATAGATCGGCGGAGTGGTTGTAAAATTGTTTACGGCAAGCACATCGCCATTGTTTGGACAGGACGAGCGAAACGAATGACCACATTTGGCCATTTAGCCATCCTATGTATTTACGCAGAGGCTCTGTGTGTTCTTAGGCTCAGTTCAGGCGTAACCAACAGGCGACCACCAACGTTATAACACCTGCTAGTAAATGGGCTGAGACTTCTTTAGGTCTTCGGCAAATGTTGTCCCGGGACCTTGTCAAGTGTAGGCTGGCACTAAGGGATTCTCAACGAGACAATTAGAATGTGAGTGCTCGGTTGTTCAGTGGAGGTTTCAGTCGAAGAATTCGTCCACCTCCAAGAGCTGCGCTGATTAGACCATGTATTGCACATGCCGAATCATCGTTACCAAGGGAGAATACTGTTTTCCGTGGTCACCTAATAATGATAATGATAATAATCCATCCGTAATATCCTTTCGGTGCATAACTACCATGTCTTTCGTAGGAAGCATGATGATTGAGATAGTCCCAGGTTGCTCAAGCCTTGATAACAGCAATCGAGATGCAGAGGTTGGGTTTAATCCAAGACGGAGACGGTGGTGTAAAGAACATTTTGGGGAACATCAGTTTAGTAGTTGTATCTTCCAACGCACTCATTGGATGAGTCTGATGCGGTGGAACCAAGCTGGCTTTCGCCCTGACCGGGTTAGCATCGATGCCGGCGTCGCTTCGCAAAAAGTGCTGGAACTGCGCTATTTCTTCCGACGACCAAAACTGGCCATTTGTTCGATACAGAAGCTGCTTTGACACGTTGATCCTCAGAAACTTTGGCAGTAACTAGCGACGCATGATATGCGTTTTTAGTTTTTGTTTCTTACAACGCGCACGTGCCTATGGTAAATGCTTTCTTGTGTTCATCATCATTGTTCACACTGCCTTCTAGTTGCTTTGTTATGGATTCGCCGGTGCTTGGGGCGAGATGGCCCAAGTGGTTAGAGCGCGAATTTACTGACCGGAAGGTCCGTGGTTCGAATCCGACCTCCGCCACTCGACTTCCTCTGTCTAGGCTTGGGCAACCTCAGCCCTCGTGCTTCCTTCGGGTGGCATGGCAGCTAGGCACTGAAAGGGTGCTACAGCTGAACGCTTCGCCGGTGCAAACCCACACGAGCTATGGTTGTGAGACAACGGCCGTCGAAGACCTGAAGACGTCTCAGTTCCGCTGCTCGATGAAGCCAAGCCTCACAGCCATACAACAACACAGCTTGTACTATAGCTTGATACACACGTCCCTTTAGATTCAGAGATATACCGCTGTGAAACCGTAGATGTCTCAAACTAGCAAACGCAACCTGAGCCCGTTAGATTCGTGTTTTGACCTCATCTATCACACTACATTCGGAACGAATACAACTTTCGAGATATGTAAAACGCTCTACACCTTCCAGCGCCTCCCTCCAGATCGTAGGTGGCGTGTTTAGCGACTACATGTCCAGGAGTATTACCTTACGCAAAGTGCACTCAAACTGACCGAATGACTTTAGGCAGTTCACCTAAAAATAGCTACGCCTTTTCGAAAAAGAGACCGGTGCCTTCTGTAAATTCTAGATCGACAAGGTCTTCGTCAGAGGCCACTTGAATACCAGGGTTTTAAAAAAGCCTCCCAGCATTCGTCTCATTATCTCATTGATGAGGGAATTGAATGAAAATGGATAGAGTGAGCACCCCCTGACGGACGCCGCTTTGTGTATGGAAGCTTTTGGAGAGCTCTCCGTATACTAAAGTCTCCGCCCGAAAGTCTGAGGATGGTAAGAGCTTATTATGTTTACAAACTTCCGGGGCATTCCTTGATGGACAAGCGTGTTAAGGAAATCCAGAAATACTAAAACTTTGGGTCGCCTGTACGTATAGCATTGCTCCAGCATCTGATGGAGTGTGAAGATTTGGCCAACCCAACCCGGGGCGAGATGGCTCAATTGAACAGAGCGCGAATTTACTGACCGGAAGGTCCGTGGTTCGAACCCGACCTCTGCCTCTCGATTTCCCCTGTCTAGACTTGGGCAACCTGGCAGTATCTCAGCCTTCGTGCTTTCTTCGGGTAGCATGGCAGTCAAGCATCGGAAGGGTGTTACAGCTGAACGACAACCCAACCTCTGCCACACAGGAATCCCGCTTGCTCGTCTCGAGTCAGCGTTTCACGAACTACCATAAGGTGACATAGCATGAGTGATTCTAAGAATCTCTTTACGGCCGTGGTCAAGCTGGTTCTTCGTCTGCGGTTGCGACACTCATTAACTTCCCCTTTTTTGAAAATGGGCAATATGACAGATCCTCCAGTTGTCCGGGGCAGTATCATTTTCCCAAATACCGACAAACATATTAGACATGCGCCTACTGGGAACTTAAATCCATCTCTGAACAATGCGGGTGAGAGGTCGTCAGAACCAGGAGCTCGGTCGCGCTTGAGAGAACATGTGCAGCTATGAACTTCTGAGGCCGAAGGGGATTCGACGTTCACTGTTGAGCTCTCTGCATGAGTTATGGTACCCAGATGAATGCAGCTGGTTGCCAGGAGAATCGTGGTTTGTAGTATTCGACCCACAGATCCGGGTGTTCTTTTTTATTAAAGATGGTCGCTCCATTCTCCTCCTTGATGGTTTCGCTCACAAGTGGTTTCCGGGGTCCGGTAGCACAGGTCTACGGAAAGAATTTTCGAGCCTTCCCGGATTTCTTGGCTTCTTCCGTTTCCTTGACCTTCCGCGTCCACCAGACTCCACGGTTGGTTTGAACGCATACTTTCACTCGTGATCTGTCGGTTCGCCGAACCAAGTATGTTCGGAACCGGTGAGGATATTTCTCCTAGACATAGGAAGTGCCACTGTTCGCTCTGATGTACTTGAGTGGGCCTAGTAGCACCGTGCCACAGGCAAAATCCGAAGAATTGTCCCAGTATGAATACACGTCAGATGGTAGAGCAGTTGGAAGTGACGCCACGAGATGATTTCTGTCAGTCTTTCAGTTATCAGGCGATTCGTCTGCATCTTACATGACCCTGGAAAGCGAAGAAGCGACTTCGGATGAGTGCGTGGTCAGAATCCACAAATGTATCCATAAACGATCGACAGCTATTTATTGATACGCGCCATCGGTAACTGATAGCAATGCGATCGATTTGAGTCCGGAGCCGGCACACTGTTGGAGGACCCGTACGGCCAGACGACTTCGGTTATTTCGGAAGCCAGTACTACATTAAAACAGCCTGAGGTCAGCATATGCTGGTTACTGTAGATGTCCCACTGAATTTGTCTGTCCCTATGTCCGTTGGGTAAAAACGCAGAATTTGAAAGCGGTTTAACCACTTGGCCCTCTAAAAGGAGAAAGCTTGGTCTTAGGAGTGCAGCCTAATGTATTGGATTATTCAGCATGCAGAGTCTTTCCAAGTCGAAGTCCAACAGAACGATGTAATCTGAAAAGCCAGGTGTTCAGGTTCGAGACTAACTGGATTCCAGAGTGCCCACTCAGTACCCCTGAAAATGATCAATCGATAATGAAGTTAAAGAACACTATTTGCAGTGGGTAAGTAGTCTTGCACACTAGATGCATTGTCGAACTCACTGATATCTTCTCCGTATACTCGAAAGAAAGCTTCCACTGATGAGTGATAGACCTTAGTAAGAATTACGGGCACCCTTCAGAAAGTTGGACTTTCCAGTGATTCAAAAGTGATCGATGGAGTTACAATACGAAAACGGACAAGACATGTAACAGGACCGCCAAATCTTAACTGACTCCCTCACGTTCGTCATGGAAAAGTATTTGATCAAAACTACCCCATTTAGGGTGAAAACCTTATTTTGCATCGTTCGCTTGTTGGAAAATCGTTACAGTGGAATGGACGCAGAATTTTGGCCGCAATGTCAATAAAACCAACCTCGTATTGATGAGCAGATCGTTTTCACCTTCTTTGAAGGCCGACAGTAACACCACTGTCCTAAACTTGTTAGTGTCGGGGAATGAACAAAGTATACCAAGAGAGTGCTGTGGTCCGTTATTTGTAGACCTCAGCTGGAAGCCCCGGAATTTTCTACATTTCGATGGTCTTATTGATCATCAGTTTAATTTACGGCTACATGTTGTTGATGTTGAACTGATTTCGAAGTCCTGAGTAGAAAATAACAAACGACTTAATCCCTTTCACTCCCTGATGACGTTCGGGGAGGAGCTATCCATTTCCACCACAGCGCAAATGCTGTCATTGCATCGACCAGTTGGTCAAACACCGGCACGAATGCTGCTGAGGCCGTGCTTCCTTTGACGCCATAGAAAGCGACAAAAAGATCTACCAAAATCACCGACGTTATGACGAAATTCCATATCTGAAACCATGTCTCAGTATGAGATTTATCGCTCCCTGCTAACAGTATGAACTTTAGCTGCAGTGTGCGAAAGTCGGCTACTTGATAAAAGAGATAAATGTGGAGTTTTTCCCCATATTTTACTGTATCGTCACTGCGCATAGCCTAACTGGCCCAGAGTGACTCCTGCATTTTTAAGTGGAGTTTTTCCCCCATATTTTACTGTATCGTCACGGCGCATAGCCTAACTGGCCCAGAGTGACTCACCGTATTTAGTTCTTGAACGTTGTTCAGTGATCATTTCCTGTATCCAATTGGTTGTCTGATTGGCATATCGCAGATTATGACATTGACACTAACCCAACATCAGTAATCAACATTCAGCGTGAGATATCAATCATGAAGCTCAATAAGTCTCCTGGCTCGGATTGTTTGAACCCCACGCTCTTCAAAGAAGGTGGTGAACAGTCTGACAACCATACTGCAGAAGATTTGGAACGAAAACATAATATAAGTACGATGGGGCTCCTCGTCCGTCATCCCAGTTTTCAAAAAGGGAGCAAGAGCTTCACGTGAAAACCATCGTGTTATCAGCCTGGTATCCGTCGCATCTAAGTCGCTCTGTGGCATTATTTTGGACAGGTTGATGGATTATCGGGAGCGACAGATTCGTGAGCAGTCAGACCCGTACTACGGGTAGTCGTGCTAAGGAGTGGTCTAGGGGGTAAAGTCGTACTGTCCTTTGCGACAGGAGTGTGAAGACAGTAAGGTGTTTCCCCCAGTTGACCAGCACGTCCATATTTATGGAAGTAGTGATGCTACCTTCCCTCGAGGAAGGACGTGTTGGAAAAGGTCGACCCTAAGATCCGCACAATCCGATCGCCCAACGGTTGACCGTGACCGCCGGCGCATTATCCAATTGTTACGAATAGAATATCGATTCTGATTGAGCGCGAGAACAAGAATGAATGGCGTAGAAAGAATAGCGCTTTACTTGTCTAAGAACAGACGTACATAAGCTGAAAATAAAGGCGAAGGCATGGTTAATACGAAACGATAATGTGAGCACAAAGAATATTCATGACACCAATACGGTCGAAATACTTTTAAAACCAAAGAGCCCGATGCTACTCAAAAGGCACCTGCTGTGCGCAGCCACATCAGGGGTGAGACAGTAATGTCTTATCCCCTGCGCCAACTCCCTGCAGCGAGCAGGTCAGACTGTTGAGTCATCGGCTCTGGATAGGGTCCCCAAAGAAAACCCTGCTGTGCGCTACCTCGTAGGTCAGACTTTTAAGTCAGAGGCTCAAGATGGGGTACCTCAACCAAAGCCCCTTCTTCAGCCTAAGCAATCGGGAAGTATCATTTACCCGCGCACTTCAGTGTCCACCGATGTCTCTCCCCAACCCCTTCCCACCACAAGCAAAGTCGCCGGGTCATTTGGCTGTCAAGTATCTGACCGAAGGGCCTTATACTCCTCTCTGCCTGCTAACAGTAAACAAAATAACATCTAAATCCACGAAATTCTTTCTATGTGGGAGCTTCTAACGTGTCGCTGAAGCACGCATACAAGACTCAAACATGGTTATGCATCTAGAAACGCCAAGAATAGACTTAGCTCTTTCACATTTCTCCCTCCGTATGTCTGGTAATCCAGAAGCGGTGACTCGTGGGATGTATGATGTGGGAGTTGCACTCAGTCCCAGAGCTGAACGCGCTTTGCTGGATTGTATCCAAGTGAACAGCCGTCTTTGCACCGTCCGGATATCCAGTTCAATCAAGCCCATTACCTCTCGAAATAAAAAGCGGCACCTGTTTGTAGTGTCGGCTTGTGACCCAGCAGACTGCAGTTCTGATGCTGAGAAGGATACCTTCTATCGAAAGTTATCCGGGCTCATTCATCAGGCGAAAAGCACTGACACTGTGATCCTTACATGGGATATGATTGCTCAAGTAGGCCGTCTTAGCTCCTTGGAATGACATTTGGGCGGTCGGTTCGGAGTAGATGCTCGCCGCACAGACTCTTTCAGTTGTGTACTGACCATGAACTGTTTCTGTTAAGTACGAACTTTCAACATAAACATTCGCATCGTGTAACCTGGCGGCCACCAACTGCGAATCAACCATGGACCCAGTTGGATCACGTAGCCATCAGCACACCAATTGATTCTGATCACACAGTGGTGCGTGCACGCCTGACAGTTCGTTTCCCTTCAGGTCCTCGCAAGTCAGCAAGAACCATGCCAATCCACTATCTTCGAAGAACGACGATAGCTCAACAGTACCGACCTGAGCTAGCCCAACAACTTTTTGCAGTGAACCAATATTGTGGTAACAGTGAGCATGTGGATGAAGCGTGGAAAAATGTGAAAGGAGTTATGTTAGCGGCGTTCACTGCTGTCTGTCCGACCTCTCCGATTCGACCACAAGACCACTGGACGTCGACGAGATCGCTATCCATGATCGATGCCAGGAAATCCATACCAGCAGGCAACTAGTACGACGGCGCACGCAAATCCTTCAAACACCAAATATTGAAGAGTCTAAGGAAAGACCGAGAGCTATGCTAGACATCGAAAGCTCGGGAGATGGAGAAGGCTTTTGCTTCGGGAAATAGTCGTGCCTTATATCAACTGATACGGTTGACTGGCCCAAGGAAAGCAACGGTCAGCGAACCGATAAGTGAAAAAGATGGCTCATTAATTTATTAGTCGTGCCTTATATCAACGGATACGGTTGACTGGCCCAAGGAAAGCAACGGTCAGCGAACCGATAAGTGAAAAAGATGGCTCATTAATTTATTCGCAAAAACGACTGGAAAGATGGGCCGAATACTTTGGAGAACAGTTCAGCTGGCCTCCTGCAACACGGCGAATGGAATGTGGGCATTGGTCGTCTTTCGGAAGAAGAAGTAGAGTACGAAATATCCGTGCTAAAACGTGAGAAGGCAACTGAACCGGGCAGTCTGTATCCAGCTTTCCCTGACGACCGACCCGACAAAACTTAATGGTGCTATATAGAAAGCGTTCAGCTGTAGCACCCTTCCGGTGCCTAACTGCCATGCCACCCGAAGGAACCACGAGGGCTGGGATACTGTCAAGTTGCCCAAACCTAGACAGGGGAAGTCGAGAGGTGGAGGTCGGATTCGAACCACGGACCTTCCGGTCAGTAAATTCGCGCTCTAACCACTTAGGCCATCTCGCCCCATTGGTGCTATATGGAACGAATAGAAGGTGCCTGCAGAACGGGGCATCTTCAAAAGAGTACGCGGACGCTGTGTGTGAACCACCGTGGCATCAGTAATTATCTGTAGTATCGGAGGTGCTCCCTGGTCTTATCCTACGAAGGTTGACTGAACACGGAGAGACAGATCCGTGAAAATCAAGCTGGGTTTCTTCCTACAAGAGGATGCATCGATCATATCTTTACCCTCCGACAAATTCTGTAGCAGCGACACTGCTTCCAGCAACCACAGCAATGATTATTTCTTAATCTGAAAGCTGCTTTTGACTCTGTAGACCGTCAGGCACTATGAAAGCGTCTGCGAAGCAAAGGTGTCTCACATAAATTCTTAACCTTCCCTTAGGCGCTGTATGCCAACTCCCAAGGCCTTGTGAATGTCAGTGGGCAGCTGTCGCCTGAGTTCACCACATTAAGTGGTGTCACACAGGGCTGTCCTCTTTCACTTTTACTCTTCAACTTCGTCATCGATGCAATTATGGAAGACTCACTACTTGCCTCTAATGCCTGTGGGGTCGAAGTGCTCCTTAGGTGTCCGCTTACAGATATCGAGTATGCAGGCTGTTGCGCACTCGAATGATTGTGCCAGAAACAGAGAACGAGGATTGCCGAATGATTGGCTTTAATCTTCTATCAATTTCAGTACATCAGCTAAAACATTAGGAAACACAATTAGCTCAACGAGTAGCGAGTAAAAAGTTAAACACAACGTCAATATATAACATTCTTCCCCGCCGGAGGGATTATTGTCAGGAGAATATAAATTAGGCTTCGCGGTTTCGAAGATTATACGGTCGAACACGCTGTTGGTCTGTGATGTACTGTAGGACATTCCCTGGAACCTCACTGGGTTGTTCTGGTGGTGCCGTTTCGCCTCCAGGAGGATCAAGCGAGTGTGATTGAGTCTCGTCTGGAGGAGCCGCT